>NW_006203468.1:200574-215791 GCF_000334495.1 Tupaia belangeri chinensis | reverse complement strand
CAAAGGATTCAAAGCTGATTTGTACTCTAAGTTCAGTCAGCAGGTGCCTCCCCAGCTATGGGACAGGGAATCAGTGGGGCATCCAGCTGTCTGAGGGCGGTGGTGAACAGGGCCCCTTTCTACTTCCTGTGCTATGCCATCAATTGGCTTTTATTTTCTTTTTCTTGGTCTCAGTTTATGAACACTTGATCAGCAATTTCTAGGAGCTGGGGGGCATTCATCCCAGCAAACCCATCCTGTTTCTGGAGTTTCCTGCAGATGTCAGGAGCTGGCTGGTCTATAAATGTAACATTAATCATTCACTGGCTTTCAGGGCTCTCCAGATTAAACAGAGTTTCAGCCTGGTATGCTTCTCAAAGCCTCTGTGAAAATGTCCTGGTGGCTCACTGTCTTTTGAATTATTTCTGTTGTTTTTGCCATGTTGCTAGATTTCTTTGTACTCACCTTCACCCCTGCAAGAGTGCCTCTCTGTATTTTGGGGGCACGCACTTGTAACCATGTCTTTGCTGCTGTAAGGACTCTATGTTGTTCCTCCAAATTCAGTAAAGTGAGGAGGAGCTGGCAGCAGCCATCCCAAGTAGGCTGATGGGTTTGGAGCATATATTCCATGAGCTCTCTCATTGCCTGGGGCTGTTCTGAGTAAGGGGTGTGTGGTGTTTCCAATTAAGCAAGTCAGTGGTGGTAAAAGGCTGGTAATATAATGTTCCTCTGCCTTCCATAATAGCCTCATCTGTGCCTAACTGGGGTGGCCCTTGGGTATCTAGCAAGGGCATCTGGAGAGTGAGGTTGCCCTGGACTTCAGTAGCTAACTGGGTGAAAGCAGGAGAGGCAGAATCTGGGTGTGGAATTTGGGAAGGTCAGTGGCCTCTCCCCTGGGCAGGCTGAGCTGCTAGGATTCCCAGGGATTTCTCTGGTTTTAATTTAACTCCGTGGTCCCCAGAGAAGAAACCTTTCTTAAAGTTAGTCGGCATACAATCCAGCACAGTGGAAGATTTGGACTGAGGTTTTCCCATTGTGCCTTGAATTCTCTCTGACATTTTCAGTTATTAAATATCTGCACTTCCCAAAAGTCAGGGGAGATCACTGGTTGGATGAAGAGCTCAATTAGCAGACTCTGGAAGTACAGTGACTCCTGGGGGTGGGTCTTAGTCCAGAGGTTGAGAAGCCTCAAGGCTACTGCTTAAAGGGCCAGACCATGTAGGCGATATGTTTGTTGAATTTTTTAAGGGGGATCTTGACCAAGGGCTGCAATTAGGAAAATCTCAGTGGTTTCTCCCTGGGGGTTCCGCTTCTCAAATCTCCAGTGGGTGACACTCTGGTGCAAAAGGGAGTACTCCTGTGGTGGATGACAAATGGAGTGGAGAAGGAAGTGGGAACAGGTGGTCTAGGTAGAGAGAGTGCTGTCTGTCCTCTCTTCTCCCAGGGAGAGTGGGCAGGTCTTGCTCCCTGGGGTAAGAGGTGAAGGAGGGGGGAGGACGTCTTTGTCAGTTGAGAGGAACTCATGTCCCAGCTTCCAGAGACAAAACTCATGACCTAACATCTACTCTGCCTATCCATCTCTACAGAGAAAGCCCTACCAACTGCTCCTGTGTCACCCCTCCTATGAATGATGTCACCAAATAAAGATGGGTGTCCCCCTCTGAGGGAAAGACCATTCAGGCATCTGCTATGGCCATGTCCCTCGTGGACTTTGTGTGTTTCCTTGACACTAGGTGGTTGGATATAGAACCTCCACCAGATTACACACGTAGAGAGAAAAGGGGGCCCTCAGCGTGTAATACCACCACTCAGTCTTTTCAGAAACACCACAGAACCACAGAAAACAGACAGATTCATGCCTCATAGTGCAATGCACTGTGGGACCACAAACACATTCACTCATCACATTCACATTCACTCAGAGGTTATGCATTCTTTCCCCACATCGACCCAAAGACAAATGAGTCCTGACTGGCAGTCCTGGACCAAAGGAGAGTGTTCAAATCTCCTCTTCCACTCACTGAATGGGTTGACTGATGGACTCTACAGACCAACCAGAAACAGATAAGTCCAGAGTGCTGGTCCTGTGACCAAAGGAGAGTGTAGGGCTCTTTTCAACCACTCACTGAGTGAACTGACTGAGGGACTCTACAGATCCCTGGGGCTTACCAGATTACCAGAGTTGACCATAGATGATGCATCCATTTCCAGAGTAAGAGTTGGTCCTTCTCTCCAACTGGAGTCCAATGATCCAGGAATGCTTGTTCTCCAGGTGGGCACCCCAGCTGAGGGATTTCATTAAAGGAGTCAGGGGCATACCTATCCCTCCCCACCACAGTGCTCATCCTGGTGGAGGGAGCACCCTGGGATCAGCGGCTCAAAGGGCCAGTCTGATTTTTGCTTCCTGGCCAACACACCAAATGTTGTGGGAAAACAGATGGCTGAGGGATGAAAAGCAACACTCTAGAGAGATAGGAATACTCTTTATTGTTACTGCCAGTGGGTGTGGAGGAGTTAACACTCTGAAGTGACCCTCTGTGAGGGTTAAGCAGAGTCTTTCATTGTGGATTTTGGGGGAAGGGGGAGCTCCAGCAAGCTAAGGATATCCTATTAAGAAAAAGAAGCTCAAAGTTAACTTTAGAGAAAAAAGGGTTAGATAAGCAGGGCATCTGTCTTTTCGGAGGCCTCAGGTGTCTTTTATCATTTCAAAGGGGAGAGGCAGTGAATTTGCAGAGGCATGGGGAATGTCAGCAGCTGTTGGCCTTAGGCTATTGTGAGTTCTGGATGTCTCCACACCATGAAGAGGAGTGGTCAGGAGAGGCTTAGCACAGACACAGGCCTAAGTATGGCTGACCACATCATATAGAGGGTAACATTGCTGCTATGCAACTAGGGCAGCATAAGGTGTTATAAGATAGATTAGTTGTAATATGGTTAAACGTGTAGGCTCCACATGTAAAAAACAAGCCTACAGGCAATTGTACAAGTCCAATGGCATAACTAACATTTTCTTTGTTTCTGCAGGAATGATTCTGGTGGCAAGTGCAGACAGTTGGATACACAATTTTTAACGTGCACACAAGTGTCATTGCTAGACATGAAAACTTTTGGGGTATATAGCATAATGAGACTTTTAAATGGTTCTAAAGATGCAGGTCCCCAATTATGCATATCTTTGTAGGACTTTTTTTGTTAATATTTGGGAAAATAGTCAATTATTGAATCTCTTCAAGGGGTTTACATACTGGTTGTAATCAGGATCCCAATATTCACTGAACGTGTTCACTATTTTCAAGACAAAAGTTAGTCAAATTAAACTCTTGAGCCAATTTTGTCTACATATTATAGCCAATGCATTGGTGTAATTCACCTTGCAGAGGTTCATGATTAGCAAGTGCTAAAAAGGGTTGAATTAACCCTGATAAGCATATGACTATTATAGAACATGTCGTCATGGAGTTAGCAGTCTATTTGGCAAACATAGCAATGAACAAGTTCTCAGGAGTTGGTACTTTATCTTGTTCTTTCAGGATCTCCTGAGCAGTTAGTTACTGCTTTCATGTCACCCAGCTGCTAGGATTCACTGTGGCTAGCCTGATTTTTCTTTTCTTGGTCCTCCTCTTTTTCTGAATCTTAGTTGGAAGATTGGTATCAGGCTTTGTGGTGTCTGATGCCAGCTCATGATGTGCAGATCATTCACATGAGAGGGGATCCAAACCGGACCTATAGGAGTAAACACAGAGGCAAACCCTCTTCCCCAGGTTATTAGATGAACTGGACCTTGCCAGGTAGGACCTAGAGGCATTTTATAGAGAACTTCAGCCTGAGGGAGTTTTTGTGAGGCTGATGTTTGCTGCCAAGCTGTGCTCCATTGGTGCAATTTTGAATCAAAAGTCAAATTTAGACGATTCAGTTTAAACATGGTTAAAGAAAGCAATCTGGCAGCATGAGTAGAGGGGGGGCTCTAGATTCCCCTTTTTTGTTTTAAAAATATTGAGAGGGTTTGTTTTATTAACAAAGTCTTGTGGGAAGCTGCACACCAGCGAGTCTGCCGAGGTTTCTCAGAGAGCAAACAATTACCATGATTGGTTCCCTTCCAAAAACCTGACCTTCGAAACCTTGCTCTGATTGGCCACTAGAATCCCTCAAATTTGCATATCCGGCACCTCATGATTGGTCCAAAAGCAACCAATCATAACCCACCGTTAACAACCAATCAGGGCCCACCATTAACAACCAATCAGGGCCCACCGTTTACAACCCACCAGAGTGTATATAACCACGATGCCTGGCCCACAGTAGCCAGACGACCGAGAAGATGACACAGACACCGAGACAATGACGACGACGACCAGGAAGACGACAACTGAAGAGCCTGAAGAGCTGAAACACCGCGCAGTCTCCAGATGACCCTGAAGATCCTGAAGAGCTGACACTGCATTGTCTTTAGATGACCTGGGAGACCCTGAAGAGTTGTAACACTACATCGTCTCCGGACGACCCTGAAGAGTTGTGATACCGTGTCGTCTCCGTGCTGCTCACAGTAGACGACGCGACCCTTAAGAGCTGTGACACTGCGTCGTCTCTGTGCTGTACCGTGCTGCCCACAATAAACAGACAACACTGTCTCGTCTCTGTGCTGTAACACTACGCTGCTTGCCCTGGCTCTCACTCCTTCACTCAGGAAACCCGTTCGGCTGTCCCCCCAGGTCGGGACAAAGTCTAGTGCATTAGGTCTATTTAGACTGTGTTTTAGCACCTAATAATGTGACACATTTTTTTTTATACTCAGTTCAGATACTGTTATAGTCTACTCGGTGAGAAATGAGAGGACATCCAGACATAGCCAAATTTATTGTAATTTATTGATTAAGCCGGCAGCATATGGGAGGACTCATATCTCTTAAATCCTGCAGCCCTGAGTGAAAAGGAAACAGAGCTTATATAGACCAGAAATGCACAATCATTCCTGGGGTGATCTGATGATTCACAAGGACAAAGGAACAATATGAAGGGGCTTCAAGAGGGATAGAGGGTAGGGTTTTTCTATCTTCAAAGCAATAAACCAGTTACAGAAGCAAAGCAGGTAGGTTAATTATTCCTGAGGGCATGTTCTAATCACAATGGAATCTTAATTGTCCCCCTGGTTTTAGAAGAGGTCTCTGGTCACTGAGTGTTCCTTAAGGTGCCAAGGAGTGGGGTTTCTGTTGATCTTAACCACTCCAGTGGGAAGGGGAGGAGACACAGTTTCTAAGATGTAAGTACCCTTTCAAAATGGAGTTGCACTTGCTTCAATACTATTTGTCATATATACTTTTTTCATGAAATCTTTCTAATTCTTTACAATTCTATCTTAGAACTTCTGCGACATAACTTAAACCTTTTGCAACAAGCTTTTTTCCTTGTTTATTTGTCCCTTTTACTTTTTTTTTCATTCTGGAATAATCCAACCATCTTACTTTAGGATAAAAATTTTACCATACAAAACTCTATATTGAAATGTTCTCTTTTCTTTTTAATCTTTTCCACCACAAATACATCTTTATACCTGTATCTTTCTTTCTATATCTTTTTCCTACTTACCGTTTCCTTTCTACCTTGTTTCTTTTTTCTTTTCTTTTTTTTTCATAAATTTCCTTTTGGAGATAGTTGTTACCTTTGATTAATTAGATAAGGAACATATTTTGTTTGTCATTTTAAGGATTACTTTAGACTTGTCAAAGCCCATCTCTTGTTCTTTTGCATAGCCTGGAAAATCTGACACACTTTAGCTCATAACTTTATATGTAGGACTTCACATATTTATCATTTTTTAGCTTATTGCAAAATTAGCTTTTAGTACACAGCAGCAGCTTACAGATGTGTATTTTACAAACAAAAATTGCTTAACAAATTTCCCAGTATAGAACAAAACATTGTTATTGATAACAGTTTAAGATGTTAATTATTTGAAAAATCCCTTTTAAAAGGCATCAAACAAAGCAATTGACCATGAACAGAAAATTCCAAGCACCTTAGGAATGAGAAAAGGTTAACTCAGAACCAGTAGTTGGCATAATGGTTATGTCACTGGATTCCCATGTAGTTGACTATGATTCAAGCCCTAGATCTGGTGGGTTAACTTCACTCCAGGCATGTGTGCGTGCATGCCCAGGATCCCCAGAGGAGAATGTAGGAAAAGGGATTGTGGCATGGTCATCCCCCCTGGGGGGTGATTTCTCGCTTTCTGTCTCTCTCTGTCTTTCTGGAGAGCACACATGGCCTATGACAAAAATCTCTCAAAAAAAAATAATAGAAAAGGTTTACTCAGTGTAGGCTGTTATCAGGGCTACAAGGTCACCAGAGGCTGTCTTATGCTTTTAGGTTTTAAACATGCCTGTTTTTTAGAGGTCCTGATAGCTGACTTTTTACCAGGGAGAATTCTTCTGGTAAACTTAAAGAACATCCTCTTGGGCAAATAAATTAATGCCAGCACTCCCAGCTGTAGCATGCATGGAGTCATAAATTTGCAGTCTAGTTGTCTGGTTAGAGCTTTTGTCAATTACTGGGTTGGACTGAGACAAGAGTGATGCCTGCTTGGGTTTTGGGCTGGAGGCATGTCCAGTATTGGGTTTTCTGACACATCAGTAGAAGAGAGGTACTGGTTAGTCCAATGAAAACCTTCACCACAGCGTTTACATTTTGAGGAAGGCTTCCTTTGTTTTTCCTTACAATCCTTGATGACATGTCCCTCTTTTCCACATCAATAGCATTTTCTATTTGGAGGTCTCAATACTGCAGCCAACAATCCTTCTTTGTGGCTTTCAGTACCTACTATGTGGCACACCTTTATCATGTCTGCTAAAGAGGTGGAGGGCTTGCCATAAATACCTTTCAATATCTCCTGCCAATCAACAGTAACATTTTCAAAGGCCAGTTGTTTCAACAGTGCCTCAGCTGCATCTGCATTCTCTACTTGTCTGTAAAAAGATCTTTGTAACCTGTCTATAAATAAAAGTCATAGGTTTCTTGTGGCCCTTGATGTACCTTAACAAAAGAAAGGCATTCCCCAGAAGAATCAGGTGTTTTCTTCCATGCACAAGTGACAAGGATGGCTGCTGGAACCATGCAATTAACACAAGCTGAGTATGAAAGAACTGCCCCTCAGGCCTAGAGCAAGAACTCTGCTGAGGAGAACTGTTTGTAAGGTCAACAGTTTTATGAGTTCTGGACCTCACCTTCATTGTGTTACTGTACTGGCCTGCACTCAGTTTCTCTGCCATGGGCCTTATTGCCATACCCCAGTACCCCATAAAGGCATCCCCAGTCTTACTATAACTTTTACAATAATCCTGAAAAAATGCAGATCCACTAAGGCGGCAGCTGCATAGGGTGGCAGCTGCATAGGGCGGTGGCTGCGAATAGGAGTTACTCCCATTAGACTCACTCCACCCTCCTGGATGCCACATTCACTTCTCCTACTAGGGATTACATAGATAAGCATTAAAAAGTTTTAAGTTAAAGCTACTAATGGGCGAAACAATCTCAGTAGCCGGGAGGGGCTCAGGGACTCATCCACGAGGTGTTGTTACCCCAAAGACCATAAGCCACCCTTACTCTCAGGACAAGGGAAGATTGCCATTCCCCAAGCCACAGTCATTAGCAGCATACAGAGGGTCCCAAGTACACAGTAACCTTCAAGTCAGTCATTTATCTACTCACAAGACCACATTCCTTTCCTATGTAGACTCACCCTCTTAACTGTAGACTACCCCAGAGATAACTTAAGTATTTTACTTTAGTATATATTAACCTTGTCTTTACTAAACCAGACAGCATTTATTTCTAGGCTCCTGTAATTGCTACCACCCTAGCCTGAAGCTAAAGTTCTCAAAAGCTGACCCAAGACTCAAATTCTCAAGCCAATCTGGGACTAAAGTGATCAAGATTCCTGAGAGCCCTCTCATCCAAAGACCCTTCCTGGTAATCAAGCTCAAAGAAGAGAATACACCCAAAAAATGGACTTCCTCATTCTAAAAATTATGACTGTTTATACCTAAAGAAAACAGATGTCATGTTTTATGATTATTGTTCCTATACTTTGAATGCCTTACCTTTTAGAGCAAAATGTTTCACTTACTTCCCCTCACCCATCCCACTACTGTAAAAACTCCTTCTACAATAAATACACATGACTTCTGGCCATCAGGGCTGCAGTCCGGAATTTACTCTGGCTGTAGCCAGCTAAGAACATGCTAAAGGGCATGAGGTCTTAGTCTGATTCCTGTTCACTCACGTCGCCTTCCTGTGCACCCGCCCCGGCTGGGGTACGGCTCCCAACAGATTGGCACCCAATGTGGGGCGTCCAGCAGGTGGCAATTTGCCCAAAGACTACAGGTCGCAAAGGGGACTGTTGCTCATTACTAGCATAATTACCAGTCCCTGGCAACATTTCAGCAGTCCTTTCTGGGTTTCTTATTACATTATTGTCAGCCATCTGATGGCATCTGTCGTCAAACTCTTGTCTCCAAACTGTGTACTGGGTAGGAATAGTTACCATTTTTACCAACACTTTCCAGCCATTGGTTGTAAGCTCATAGCTTGTCGCTATGTTGTCTATCATACCTATAACATAATGACTGCTGGTTTTATATTTGATGATGGCTTGTTCCTTAATTCCTTAACTATACGATAAGATAAACATATGTGGCTTGTCCCCTTTTGCATATAACAGGAAAGACAGAAAGCATGGAAGTGTCCCCTTCTTGTAAAGCACCACTTAGACAAGTCTGTAAACATCCCCTGGACAGTTTTTCCCTAGTCAATTTTTTTTAGATAAGGCCTTGAATGGGAAAGGAGGACGGCTTGTTCCTTAATTCCTTAACTATACGATAAGATAAACATATGTGGCTTGTCCCCTTTTGCATATAACAGGAAAGACAGAAAGCATGGAAGTGTCCCCTTCTTGTAAAGCACCACTTAGACAAGTCTGTAAACATCCCCTGGACAGTTTTTCCCTAGTCAATTTTTTTTAGATAAGGCCTTGAATGGGAAAGGAGGACTAGAAGGAGCCAGTGGGGCAATTGGATTAGGTTAGGACTCTGCATTAGCTGTTAATAGCTCTTTCAGAGGAGGTTCAAGGTTATCAGGTTTTCCAAATTGAAGCATGGCATTTCTGTATAGATGCGAGGCATGTAATTTTTTTTTTTATAGACCACAGATTAGTTTATTTTAAGACCTATCATGCCATGAATTCATAGGGAATAGGTTCTGGTACCTCAGGCTCCTATTCATTGGTTCGCACAAAGTGTGCTTCTCTGGGTGGAGCAGACTGGTGCTTTAGTTGAACCCAGGGGCCTTTCTCTTTGGCTCCTTTCTTTTTCTGGTCATTTTTCTTCACATGTTTTAGGAAGCTATCTCTGCTCTTAGAATGCTTAATATGCTCAATAAGCACACTAATTCTCTTGGCAAGAATCTTGCCCTTAACTTGTTTGTTCACAATGATGCCAACAGCATGCTGGGTAACACTGTAGACTCTTCCAGTTTTGCCATGGTAACATTTTTGGGGCATTCCTTTTTGAACAGTACCCATTCCCTTGATGTCTATAATATCACCTTTCTTATAGATTCACATATATGTTGCTAAAGGAACCACTCCATGTTTTCTTTTTTGAGAGGTTTTTGCTATAGGGCGTGTGCACTTACCAGAAAGACAGAGAGAGACACAGAGGCAGGAAGCAAGAAATCACCTCCCAGGGGTTATGGCCACGCTGTAATCCCTTCTCCTCCTTTCTCCTCTCAGGATCTTGGGCATGCATGCACACGCGCCTGGCCTGAGTTTAAGCCACCAGTTCCGGGACTCCAATCGCAGTCGACTACGTGTGAATCCAGTGACATACCATTACACTACGTGCTGGTCCCATGACTCCATGTTTGCTAAAAAGGCCTAGAGAACATATATCATGTGCCTCTCCTATTTCCCTTTGTGTTTGTCATTTTGGTTCATTACTGGAAGATGGCAGTACTGGCCAAAAGTGGCATGTAATATAATTATAGGAGCACGTGGCTCTTCATGTAAGGAGATACCGATTTTTTCCCAATCAGTTAATTTCAAGGATATGGCCTCAGGGTACCAAGGGCAATAGGTAGTTCTGTGTCTATTTTGACAACTGTCCCTCCATTTTCTCTGTATTTGTGGCCATCATAATGTCAGCCTAGGCAACCAACACTGAGAGTCAAACAGAAACAAGGATGTGGTCGTGTCTCCCAGGCACAAGCTATTCTTCTGAGGTATATGCACTTATGACCCTGCCATTGCGGTTGAGTGCCTAGCAACCCCTCTGCCAGGTATACCTTATGTAACTTGTTCACTTATCTGTATAAAAACCCTGCTGCCCTGCTGAGGGCCACCAGACCCTTACTTGAGTGTCTGGTCACAGTGACAGAGTGTCACCTCTCCATAAACTTTCCTATCCCTTTCAACACTTGGCTTCACGTTCCTTGCCCTGTTCCTGATATTACATTTGGGGGCTCATCTGGGATCTCCCTCTTTGGTGGAGAGATCTCCTGCCTGGGACTTCTCTCCTCTGGCCAAAATTTCTGACACTAATGATGGGGTAAGTCAAACCTGGGTCATCAGTGAAATCTTAAACACACTGAGAATGAACTGGATGCGGTCAGACGCCTTGAGCGTGGAGTGACAGGGATGCCCCGATCTCCCTGGAATAGGAACTGGGTTCTTTTCGCTCATCTTCTCTGCATTTCTGTCCTTTCACCATGCACTTTCTTTTTCCCTCACGAGTTTTCCTTCCAGGTTGGCGGCCATCTCTCCTGCCTCAACGCTAATCACTTCTGTTCCCCCTTACCACTTATGTCCTTTTTAAATCTTAGAGATCTCTTACAGGTTCCACCTCCTCACCAGCAATGGGTCAGGGAGCCTCCAAGTCCCCCCTGTCACTTGTCCTCAGCCACTTCAAGGACTTCCGTCATGAGGCGCAATCCCTCAGGGCACAGCTTCTCCTGGCCACTGCACACCCTCTGTGGGTTAAAGTGGAAACCTTTGGTGTTGGCTCCCCAGACGCTGGGACTTTTTTTTTCTTTTTTAGAGAGAGATTTTTGCTATAAGGAGCGTGCACTCGCCAGACAGAGAGAGACAGAGAAACAGAAAGCGAGAAACCACCCACGTGCCAGGGGGATGGCCACACCGCAATCCCTTCTTCTTCATTCTCCTCTCAGGATCTTGGGCACGCATGCACACATGCCCAGTGTGAGTTTAAGCCACCGGGTCCGGGACTTGAACTGCAGTCAACTGCAGGGGAGTCCAGCGACATAGCCATTACGCTAACTGCTGGTCCCCAGGCACTGGGACTTTTGATCGCTAGATTGTTCTTCTTGTTCATAAAATTATTTATTGGGTACACCCAGAGCAAGAGCCCTATACTGAGGCTTGATTAGCTCTTATTACTTCTCCTCCTCCCTGGCTTAAACCCTGGGTGCCCCCAAGGCACGGCCTATCCTGACTACAAAGCCCAAGGCTCCCGCTCCACTCCCTGTCCTCCAGCAAGAAGAGAAACTTTCATCTTCCCCTTGGCACCGCCCCCTTACCAGCCTGTTCAGCCTGTCCCCCCTCCACCTCCTCCAATTTCCCAGCCACTATTTGCAGGCTCTGCCTCAGCCAGGGGTGCCTCCCTTTCTGGTTTAACCCATCTTTTATCAAAATGGTCACCACCTGGGATAATTGCCAGCAGCTCCTCCAGGTTTTGTTCACCACAGAGGAGAGACAAATGATCATTCAAGAGGCATGAAAAGGGGTCCTTGGCCCCAATGGCCTCCCTAAGAATGATCAGGTCCTCAATTGAGGCTGTTTTTCCTGTGGCCTGGCCCAACTGGGACCCAAATACTAAAAAGAGAAGGCTAATTTGACCAAGTATCACCAGACCTTCATGCGAGACTTGTGCCATACATTTTAAAAAGCCTATTAATATGTCTAGGGTTTCAGAGGTAATACAGGGGCCCGAGGATTCTCCCACCACTTTTCCGGAGAGGCTAATGGAGGCCTACAGGACTTGGACTCCCATTGACTCTGAGTCTCCTGAGAACAGGTGGGCCATTAAAAAAAGAGAAAGAAAAAGAAAGAAAGAAAGAAAGAAAGAAAGAAAGAAAGAAAGAAAGAGAGAGAGAGAGAGAGAGAGAAAGAAAGAAAGAAAGAAAGAGAGAAAGAAAGAAAGAAAAAGAAACATGGCCATTGGAAACATGAGTGTCCTGAAAAGTCCCAAGGCAAAAATCTACCTTCCCAACCAGCTGTGTCAACGGGACCTAATGCCCCTCCTCAGGTATTGGAATTGGACTCTGATTGAAGGAGTCAGGGGCTTTTATTTCCTGAGCTTCTGGTAACCTTATGGAATCCTGCAGCAACTGCTGTTATGCATGTCCCAGGACATCAAAGTGCCCTCTCCAAGCCTGAGGTCACTGGGAATCACCTCGCTGATGCGGCAGCAATAGAAGCGGCACTCATGGAGCCTCAGGTCCTGACTGCACAGCCGTTCCTTGAGTTACAACCGACATACTCTTCCACTGACTTGCAATGGATTGCTCAAAAACAAGGTACCTAATGGAAGGCTCTCCCTGGTTTAAAGACTCATGTAAACATATCTTTCTTCCCCAGACATTGACATGACCCCTAATTCAAAATCTATATCGTCTGACCCATTTGGGTGAAACCAAGTTAAAGCTTCTTCTTGGATAGTCCTTTGGCACTCATGGCAGGACGACTCTTATTCATGAAATTGTACATGCCTGTGATTCTTGTCAGTGTGTTAACACCAACCCCAACATATACCTGCTGGGATATCAGCAAACAGGAACAGAGCCCCTCCGCCACTGGGGGACAGACTTCACTGAGATGAAACTGACAAAGGGCAGATTCCGCTACCTCCTTGTGATGGTGGATACCTTCTCCTGCTGGGTAGAGGCCTGGCCAATCCATCGAAAAGATGCCCAGTGACAAAGAAGATCTTAGAAGAAATCATTCCCAGATATGGAGTCCCAGACCATCTGGCTTCAGACAACAGCCCAGTTTTGTCAGTAAAATTACTCAGCTTTTAGGCAAATTGAGCTTTAAACTTTCCCTGGGACCTTTGCTGCAGTTATCACCCTCAGAGTTCAGGTCAGGTAGAAAGGATGAATAGGACTCTTAAGGAAACAGTTACTAAGATGACCATGTCGTCGGACGGTGACTGGGTCCAAAGCCTCCCATTTGCCCTTTTTTGTGTGTGCAACATCCCAGGGCCTCAAGGCCTCTCACCATATGAAATAGTCTATGGCCTCCCACCTGTGCTTCTGCCACATTTGGAGCAACCAGAGGCCCTGGAGTGGGCAACACAGAAATGGGCATCAGACCTGTTAAAACTGCAACAGGTCTGTTCCCTCTTGCTTCCTTATTACCCTCCAGAAGAGTCCTCCCCCTAGCTCTCTCCCCTCTCCAGCATTGGTGTTAGGGATTAAGTGCTTATTAAGAAACACCATAAACTCAATTTCTTGCCCGGGTGGGAGAGGCCATTCACTGTTATTTTGACTACCCCTATAGCATTAAAGGTTGAGAGTGATAAGACCTGGATTCATCACACCCAAGTTAAGAAATGGACAACCCCAGAAGGTCCAACTACCTGATGGCCCTCCTGCTACTGAGGCTCCTTTGGTCAGTGCTCCCATCCCCTATGTTCAGGCAGCCCCCTGACTTGATTTGGATTCTACAAAACGGTTTGACCAGCCAGGAGGTAACAAAAAATGCCTCTGCCCAAATGTGCCTTGTTTTTCTTTCAATCTCGGTTCTTTGTTCAGGCGAAACTGGTTTAAGTCCCTGCCAGGGTAGACTGGATGACTGGGAGGTGGACACACCCAGACTCGATCCTATGGATGTGGCTCCATAGATTTAGAATGTGGATTATGACAGCTGGAGCCATACCTCTGCTCTGAAGATGCCTCCCCTGACTGCTGTGGACCGGATGACTTTTATTGTGCATGATGGGAGTGTGAGACTGGCATCTTGGGCTAACAGGGACTATTGCCTTTTTCTAAAATGGTCCTCCCCACCTAACCCCTGTACATTGGGGACCTGCAATCCAATCAAACTATGCTTAAAGCCTTCAGCCATTTCCCTCACCCGATGGGACCTGGGACATACCTGTGCTTTCATTTATATACCTCTGGTTATGATCTTGGCACCCTTATTACCATCCAGCACTGCACCACTTCTCCCCGATTTAATCCCATCAGTCCTAGTCATGCCCTCCCACCACTTGGCAGTGCCCTCTTTCCCCTTCCTCACACCCTCTGTCCCCTGCTCCCTTGCCTAGCCCACCAGCCCTGCTGGTAATTCCTCCAGCTTAACCGGTTACCAGCCTTGATGACTCACCCCACTGGGAGGCCCCCGACTTCCTGGCCACAGCTCAACATATTGTGATGCCGACCCGTGCCATTCATCATGTCATCAAGACTAACCCGGACTTGGGGGCTGACTATTGGCTTTGCTGGAACCTGCGGCCCCCCTACTTTGTCAGCGTGGCATCCACCATCAACCCTTTGGGACGTGAGGATGTCTCAGGCTGCTCCTGGGATACAGCTGCAATGACTCTGGGGGACTTACAGGGGATGAATCTCTGCTTAGTGTCCCCTGGTTATCTTAACCCTTATTCTCAGAATTGTAACTACACTAATCACCGATACCGAATGACTTACTGTTTTTCAGGACTCCTCGGGAACCTTTTCGTCATGCACTTGGGGGATGACACCATGTGTTAGCTCCTTTTGGTTTAACCAATCTGGGGGATTACTTTCTATCCAAGTGCATGTCTTGCCTGTGGTGCCTCATATTCTGGGCTCAAGGGATGACACCACATTCTGGGATTGACTTGGACCAAAAGAGCAGCCCCTATCCTAATCCCTCTTCTAGTAGGTTTGGGAATTGCTGGTTCCATGGCTCTTGGAGCCTCGGCCTTGATTACCAACTCACAGCACTCTGCTGCCCTTGAAATGGCCATCACTCAGGACCTTAAACATCTTACTGCAGACATAGAGACTCTCCAACATGAGCTAAAATCCTTGGCCGAGGTTGTTTTACAAAACTGGAGAGGGCTAGACCTTATTTTTCTTAAACAAGGTGGCCTATGCATGGCTCTGGGAGAGATCTGCTGTTTCTATGCAAACCAGTCCAGAGTTACTCAACAGACAGTAGCCACTGTCTGGGCCTACATTAAAGACT
>NW_006203468.1:198391-200434 GCF_000334495.1 Tupaia belangeri chinensis | reverse complement strand
TCGTACCCCAAAAAAAAAAAAAAAAATTGGGAATGTTCAGTCTATCATGACAACTGTCCCTCCACTTTGTCCATATTGGCAGCCATCTTAATGTCAGCCTAGGCAACCAGCACTGAGAATCAAACAGAAACAAAGATGTGGTCGCATCTCCCAGGCACAAGCTATTCTTCTGAGGTATATGCACTTATGACCCTGCCATTGCAGTTTAGTACCTGGCTACCCCTCTGCCAGGTGTATTCTATGTAACTTGTTTACTTGTCTGTATATAAACCACACTGCCCCACTGAGGGGGGACCAAACCCTTACTTGAGTGTCTGATCACTGTGACAGAGCATCACCTCTCAATAAACTTCTTTCCTATCCCTTTAAATGTTTGGCTTCATGTTCCTTGGCCTGACATTACAGATATGAGGATATGTCTCTGGAAGAACAAAAATGCAAGCATACTCAAACCAGAAATCAGAGTTTGTGAGACTGGGTAATGAGATGAGCAGTCAGGGAGGAAAATAAAATCATCTCAAAGAGAGGAAAGTGACCATAGAGCTCAGTGTATGAAACAGATTTAAAGACATAGGAATTCTGAAAATGCTGAACATCTCTTGATAGTCATCTACACAGGTAATACTGATAACCGCTGTGTATTAAGACACCAAAGGTCATGGATTTTAACAGTTACTTTTAATTAAATTCTCTAAAACTGCACAACTAATTTTGTTATTTATTTATTTATTTATTTAATTAAAAAAAATTTTTTTGAAGCCTCTATTTTCCCCAAAGTAATATTTCTTTCTTTCTTTCTTTTTTTTTTTTTTTTTTTATTTTCACTATAGGGTGCATGCGCTCACCAGACAGATAGAGAGAGACATAGAGACAGAAAGCGAGAAATCACCACCCAGGGGGGATGGTCACGCCGCAATCCATTCTCCTCTCAGGATCTTGGGCATGCACACACACGCGTCTGGCATGAGTTTTAAGCCACCGGGTCTGGGACGCGAACTGTGGTTGACTATGTGGGAGTCCAGCGACATAGCCATTATGCTAACTGCTGGTTCCCCCCAAAGTAATATTTCTACATTAATGTAAATGGAAAGTCACATAATATACTTCTTTCAAATTAACGTCTTAAATATTAAACCAAAAAATGTAATCAAGCATAAATCATTCTCTGAATAGAGATCATGACCTCAAGTTCTTTAATTTTTTTCCCCAAGAGTGGAAAATAGAATCCATGTAGGAAAGCTGAAATACATTCATTTTTTAAATTAAAAGTTTAATATTATCAGAACTCAGTCCAAAGAGTAAATAAAGTTACAATAATTACATGAAATTAACAAAAAATAAAACTTACTTTATTTTATTTTATTAAATGTATCATTTATTTTATTAAATGTATCATTTCCTCTTAAAACTGCTTAATGCTTAATCAACAATGTATCATTTAGCAGCTTTAAAACTCTTTTCTTCCTTACTTTTTTTTTAAAAGGATTTTGCCATAAGAAATGTGTACTTGGCAGAGAGGGATTGAGAGAGAAAGTAAGAAAGCACTCGCCAGGGGGTATATCCATCCTTTCCTGTCCATTCTTTACCTGGTATTTTCAACATGCACACACACACGTGCCTAACCAGCCATGTCCAGGACTTGAACCATGGCTTGACATGTGGGAGTTCAGCACATTAACCACTTCACTGCATGCTTGCCCCCTATAAAAATTCTTTTTTTTTTTGAGAGACACCTTTTCTTTTATTTTTCTCTCTTACATTTTCTTTCTTTCTTTTTTTAAATTTAAATTTATTTATTTATATTCATTCACTATGCATCATTACAGCATACAAAATGAGATTTTCCATCCAAAATACACTGTATATTGGCTCAATCAAGCACATCAACATACGTGTTATCATCCAAAAATAATTTTCCATTTCTCGTTTCCTCTATATTTTGCTTTTTTCCCCCCATCCTTGATTCCCTATCTCTTACCCTCTGCCATCTCCCACTCTCCTCCCACACTGTCTCTGGTATCTATGTTTGCTTTCTATACTGTT
>NW_006203468.1:194716-198342 GCF_000334495.1 Tupaia belangeri chinensis | reverse complement strand
AGTACAGCTGATATATACATATCCATGAACACAAATCTGACTTTAGGCATAAACCTCAGAGAGTAGAATGAACATACTATAAAGTAGCACCTCACTGGGACTATATAGCTTACTGCAGTCATCAAATGCGCATTTTTTTAAAATTGCAATAAAAACAGTTTTCGTGGTTTTTTTCCTCCTGAAACTTTCTTTTTTAATTAATTAATTTACATTCATCCCCTAAGCATTGTCACAACATACAAAATGTGGTTTCCCATTTAGAATATACTGCATAGTAGCTTAATCATGCATGTTATCATCAATAATTTTCCATTTCTAGTTTCATATATATATTTTTACTTATATACATTGACCCCTATGTCTGACCCTCTGCTCTTTTTCACCCTCTTATCACACTATCTCTGGTGTCTACAGTTGTCTTCCATTCCTTTTCCCCAAACATTTTGTTGATCACACAATATCATAAGTAATCTAACTACTTTCAATAGCAAGTTCAGCTGGTAATTTCAAGAAAAGCAGTTTTGAACTGGTAAGGAAATTTCCTTGAAACTTAAAGCCTGGAAACACATTATTATTCTGTTCAAATAGTAGGTACATGAACCCATTGACAGCTCAAGACAGGACAAAAACTCTTAAAACCGGACAACAAACTCTTAAAACCTAGAAGAAGAGCAGCAATATTTTAGTCAAGTCACAGAATGTTATTTCACAAGTTCAGTCTAGTGTACGTAATCTATCTTATGTTGTGGATCGATCTTCCTGATTGAATTCTGGGATATAATATTCAACTCCATACTTGTCCCTACAATTAAGCTGCTCATTTTCTTAGGTTTTGAACTCTTATTTCTGTGTGTCTGCATTTAATTTTCCTGATATAGCACTCCGTTGAGAACTTCTTGGAGATCTGGTCTGGTACTGGTAAATTCTTTTAGGTTTTCTTTATCTGAAATGTTCTTGTGTTTTCTTCCCATATGATAGATAATCTTGCTGGGTACAATATTCTTGGTTGAAATTGCTTTTCCCTTAACACTGAACATATTTTCCCATTCTTTCCTCGCTCACTTTGTTTCTGATGAGAAGTCTGCTGTTAGTCTGATGGGATACCCTTTGTAGGTAACTTGCCATTTTTCTCTTGCCAATATTAGTATCTTGTCTCTGTCTGTGGTTTTGGTCAGTCTTGATATAATGTGTCCCTGAGAAGATCTTCATGGGTTGATTCTATTTGGGGTCCTTTGTATTTTTCAGGACTGGATCTTTGTGTTCCTCTCTAGGTTTGGAAAGTTGTCTTGCAGGATTTCATGGAATAGATTATCAATGCCCTTATGAGTCTCTTCGCCTTCTGGGATGCCTATTATCCAGATGTTTGGACGTTTGATGGTATCTAGTACTTCTTGTATATTATTCTCAATTTTTGGGGCATTTTCTCAGTCTTCATGGTGGATTTTTCTAGGCCAGCAATTTTCTCTTCTACAACTGAGATTCTATATTCTATATGATCTAGTCTGCTTTTAATACTTTAAAGGGAGATTTTGACTTCCTGTATTATAGTCTTCATCTCTAACAGTTCCATTTGATTCTTTTGTAAAGTGTATAATTCCTCTTTTAGATCTTACAAGAATTTTCTCACCCCCCTGGAACTCGTCAGCTCCTTTCTTCTCTCTCTTCTGCAGTTCCTTGTCTCTCTTCTCTTCCATCTTTGTTAGCTTCACGATTGTGAATATTCTAAATTCTTTATCAGACATTTTCATGATTTCCATTTAACTGTCTGTGGATGAAGAGGAGTTATTCTTTTCCAGTGGAGAAGAGATATTTCCTGCTTTCCCATAATTCTTGTGGCCCTGCAGTGATTTCTAGTCATCTGATGGATGGTGTGTCTCTTCCCAAAGTTGAAGTTCAATCTGAGTGTCGAGGAGCATGCAGAAAAGGAAACAGAAAGAGCAAGAAACAACAGTAACAAAAACAACCAAGAAACCAAGAAAAAGTGAAGAAAAAAATAAAAAACTTAAAAACCAAAAAAATAATTTTTTTAAAAAAAGCAAAAATTAAAAAACTTAAAAAGGAAAAACTGCAAAAAAAAATGAGAAGACAGAGACAGAGGTAGAGAGAGACAGAGACAGGAGGTTTGAAAGTCTTCCTACCATGTGAGCTTGTGGGCTGGAGGCTGAATTATCAGCGGGAAATCTTTATTTCTCTGATTCCCCTGAAATCACTAGTTCTCAGGAGCCATGAAGGTGAGAGACATCTTTTCTATAGGGTGCATGCAGTCGCCAGAACAACAAAGAGAGATAAATAGAGAGAGATCATCCTTTGAGGGGGGAACCACACTGCTATCCCTGATTCTTCATTTTCCTCTCAAGACTATGGGCACACATGCACACACAACCAGCATGAGTTTTAAGATGCTGTGTTCAGAACTCAAACCATATTGACCATGTGGGAATCTAGTGCCTAGCCACTATGCCACCTCTTGACTCCACAACCTTTTGAGAGTGTAGATTACCAACTTAAAGTGCTGCCAGCAACAACAACTTTCTTTTAATGAGTATCTTTTGTTTGTTCTCTTCATGTAATTGTATTCTGGTTTGTATCTCTAGGCAGTTTCTTCACATTTAAGTCAAATGTTTAGCAAGTTTGTAAATTTACATTATAAAAAGGGTATAATAAAATTTTCTGTCATGGAAAAATTTTAAAAAGAAGGGAGACATCACATCAACACAATTTAACACAACAAGACACTCCAGAAAACAGAAACGCCAGCTAGCAGAATAAAGATATTCAGATTGGAATGAAGAACCACCAGATGGCATGATGGTTTTGTCACTAGACTTCCACATAGTCAACCACGGTTCGAGTCCCTGACTCAATGTCTATTTTTTTTTCTTTTTTTGAGAGGTTTTTGCTTTTGGGTGCGTGCACTCACTGGAAAGAGAGAGAGAGAGACAGAAAGACAGAGAGAGAGAGAAACTACCACCCAGGGGAGATGGCCACACCACAGTCTCTTCTCCTCCATTCTCCTCTCAGCATTTTGGGCATGCATGCACATGCACCTGGCATGAGTTTAAGCCACTGGGTCCAGAACTCAAACCATAGTCAACTACATGGGAGTCCAGCAACATAGCCATTACACCATCTGCTGGTCCCGTCTGACCCAGTGTCTTAAACCTTAAACTGGGTGCATGTGCTTTCATGCCTAATATCACTAGAGAAAAATAGGAGAGATGGAATTGAGGCATGGCCATTTCCCCTTAGGAGAGATTGCTCACTTTCTGTCTCTGTCTCTCTCTGTCTCTTCTATAAGCACATGTGGCCTATAGAAAAAAAAATCTATCTAGAAAATGATTAGAAGGGGGACCAGCAGATAGTGTAATGGCTATGCTCCCATGTAGTCGACTGCAGTTTGAGCCCCAGACCCGGTGGCTTAAACACACTGGGCACATGTGCATACATGCCTAAGATCCCAAGAGGAGAATGGAGGAGAAGGGGTTGCAGTGTGGCCATGCCCCCAAGGGTTGATTTCTTGCTTTCTGTTTCTCTGTTTCTCTCTGTCTTTCTGGTGAGTGCATGGGCCCTATAGCAAACACTTCTAAAAAAAAGATTAGAATGAATATAAATATGAGATATTAAAA
>NW_006203468.1:186095-192706 GCF_000334495.1 Tupaia belangeri chinensis | reverse complement strand
TATATTTAGAAAAGAATCACTTTAATTTGTTCTCCTGAAATATTTTAACTTTCCCTCTAACCTAATTTCTATTGATTTTTTTCTTGAATATAACTTGTCATTTTGTGTACAGACTTTTCTCATTGTACACTTTGATTTTTCTGTAAATATTATCATAAACACTCCTATATAAATTTTGAAAACAGTTTAAATATAAAACATTTTAATCTTGAATGGAATTTGATTTCTCCTATATATCAATTTTTTGAGAAATGTTTAAGTATTTGATAGAAGAATGGGGTGTTATTTTTAAAGCACCCATTTATATATATCTGAAAGCATGGTTTGTTAATTTTTTATGTGGTTGGTAATATTTTCACCTTTATACATTATTAGGTCTTTGTTACAACTACTCACATCTGTTGTTATGTACCAGGAAAATCTTCACAGATCTTATGGAAATTAACAGGTATGTCTGTGTTTCAATTATTATTATTTTTTTACTAAAATGGATAGGGTTGCTCTTCATTTCTCAAGCTTTTATATTTATTTATTTATTTATTTATTTATTTATTTATTTATTTATTTATTTATTTTTGTAATACTGATGCAATAGCATTGGGTTGTCAGAAAAGTCATGTTGCATTTTTGCATAGAAATAAATAAAAAATATGGCATAATTTTTCCAGTAACCCCATATATTCTCAATGAATTAGAGTGGAGGCCATCAGGTGGAATGACGGTGAAGATGCAAATTTCCACAGGACTGACTGCATTTTGAATCTCGAATCTGGCAACTCACTTTTTCACTTCCCTTTCCCTTTCTCTTCCTTCTCTGGTGAGTGTATATGCCCTTTAGCAAATTTAAAAATAATAATGGTAAGTAAAATTAAATAAATAATTCTTAAAAAAGAATTAGTGATAGTCAATAACATTTTTTTCTTGCAGTATGTATTTTTTTTTTCCAGAGTCAACAGATATTCCTGTCTTCTGTCTCAGAGACAAGTTTAGTACCTACAAATGCATGAATGTCTTCTTCTGGATTACAAACTGTTTCTTACTTTATTTTTCCTTTCTTTTTTTTTATAAAGATATTTAATTTATTTTTATTCACTATTATTTTTAAAATTTGTTGTAGGGCATGTGTGCTTACCAGATAGAGACAGAGACAGAGACAGAGAGAGAGAGAGGGAAAGTGAGAAAGTGAGCCACCAGGTCTGGGACTTGTACCATAATTGGTCACGTGGGAGTCAGCATCTAAACAAACATGCCACTTGCTGACCCTATTGCCAGAGGGCACATGTGTTCACTAGAGAGAGACACAGAGAAAAAGAGGAAGTGAGACAGCACCATCTCCATGAAATGTTCATGTTGTAATAACCTCTGCACCATTTTTTCCTCTTATTGGGATTTTGTAAAACACAAAAGTTCTTTGTGTGTTTTCCAAGTCATCTTATTTGAGACTCAAGTCACAATTTCGGTCATGTGGGATTCAGCCACATTAACTACCATGCCATGGGCAAGCCCTATACCTCCATTTTTATTTCTTGTTTTGCACACTTATTTGGCTTTGCAATTCCTTCATAAAAGACAAGTAATATTTTTTCTTAGCATATTATTACCTGAACATATACATTTACTTTTACTAGCAATTAAATTTAAATGTTTTCTGCTTTTAAAATGTCTGAAATTGCATAATACTTATGAAACAATTAAAACTATATTTATTCCTTATATATCAAAAAATGGAAATATGATTCTTATAACTTTCCATATTTCATATTTGATAATACAGGATTTTATTATGATAATTGCTTGATTTTATATTCTGTATGAGAGCATATTCTGTGCCCAATTGTAAAATTTACTATAACGTTGAGTCCTCAATTTGTAAACTATGATTCTTTTTCTTCCTGAAATATATATCAAAGTGTGGTGTTCTGATATTAGTCAATTCTTTGTAATTAACTTCACAGGTGCTTGAGTATGGTTAAAAAAGTTATAAAATATTCTTATAATTGTTTATCTGGAATTCTTTTGTGCTTATCATCTGGGTCTCAAAATCAGATTCAAACATTAAGGCACCCATAGGTAACCTAGATAATTACACATCCTATTTATGACTAGTGTGGTCCAGTATGAGAACCAAAATTAATACTATCTTACCCAGCACCAAACTGCAAGAGTGTTCATTGGAAATATTTTCACAGTTTATCCTAATAGAATGAATATGGACAGGAAACAGCTTACATAAAATAGGGTAGGGAATTGTTTATAAAATACATATAGCAAAACAATAATTATGTGAATTAAGAACTGTGGTGCTTCGTGTTTAATTTATTAATTTATTTTTAAGGAGATTTTTGCTATAAAGCATGTGTGCTTACCAGAGAGACAGACAGAAACTAAGTGAGAAATCACCCTTCAGGGGTCTGGTCATGCCACATTCTCTTCTTTCAAGATTTTCAGCATACATGTACATGTGCCTGACATAACTTTTGAGTTTCTGAGTTGGGAATTGAACTGAGGCTGGCCACATGAAACAATGCTTTAACCACCACATCACCTGCTCACCCCTATGTTTTATTTCTAATAGTAATAGTTTCATTTTTATTGGGCAATAGTAGGGACTGAGAGTGTAGTTATGTATATCATACTTGTTTGATTTGAAATAGCTGACTCTGGGCAAGAAGCACAAATAAAGCAGCAAACAGGTCTTCCTTCTTGGGGAATTTTCCGGAATCCAGGAACACAGCCGTGACTACATACAGACTCTGGGGTCTGAGTAGAAAAGAATATCAGTAGTCATAACCATGTATGTTATGAGCTGTTTTGATTACATGTCACTTTTTCTCTCTACTTTAGAGAAAACTAGCATCTAATAGTTTATCACTTTTTATTCTTTAGATATTACCTAGGCTTTTATTTATTTTGTCAGATAGAGATTTTGGTTCTAGGGTGCATATGCTTACCAGAGAAAGAGGGAAAAACAGAAAGAGAAAAATCACCCCCTAGGTAATTGGGACACTACAATCCTCTCTCCATTTTCCTCTCAGAATATTTGGCATGGATGCATGTGTGCCGGATATGAGTTTCAAGCCTCCAATTCCAGGAATCAAACTGCAGTCAGCCATGTGGAATTCCAGAGCCTTAACCGCTATGCAATCTGCTGGCCCCCTTTACTAGAATTCTAATTAAGAATTAGTATACTTAGCTTTCTTCTTTATGCTTTATTATAGTCTAATTTTTAAAAATATTTTATTTAATTTTATTTAGTATTATTTCTTTATAATTTGACCAGAAAGAGACAGAGAGAGAGAGAGAAAGTAAAACTGAGAAAATGAGCCAACATTTCTGGGATTTGAACAGTGATTGACCATGTGGGAGTCCAGTGCTTTAACCACCTCACCAACTGCAGGTCCCCTTTATGTATTATTTATCAAATATTGCCAAGGTTCCTTATTACTTTATCTCATACTTTACTAAAAATATGCCTGTGTCATTTTCTCCTCTTATGCGATACATATATAATTTCATGCAGGGTTTTACATGCCAAAGATTCTGAAAAGATATATTCCCCCAATAATATTTATACTATATCCTCATATCTGGGTGGGTGAAAAGTATTAGGTTCTTAATTTAAAAATATCTAATAATGTAATATTAGGTAAACAAGAAAAAGTTAGCTTAAACTCATGAGCCAACATATAAAGGATGAGAGTGTGGTTATTTCATTCATTGGCTTCTGAGGCTAGTTGAGCACTGCTTTTCATATATGAATGTAATACATATACAAAACATGATATTTGTACAAATCTTCTATCTTTTATAATTTCCTGAGATTATAGTCAATGCTTTGAGATGTTTAGTACGATGAGTAATGGTATACAAAAGATTGGCAGGTGGTGTGGGGGGTTAGAGGACTGGACTCTCACAGGGCTGACCATGGTTCAAGTCCCAGATATGGTTGCTTCCTTTTATACTCTCTCTATATCTCTCTTAGGTAAAATTAAGAATAAAAATAATAACTAATAAATAAAATAAATAACTCTTAATAAAATAAGAATGGTATACAAAATGACAATAGGAAATGTGAATGGTATCTACAAAACCATAAACGGCATCTTGATCTATAATCTACATGTCTTCGCAGTATACAATGTACTCCATAAAAACATAAGACATTTCAGTTAATAATAAACTGCACATATGTTAGTACTCCAATAACATAATAGTATAGGTCATATATTCCATGTGCTGTGTGAAATATTATCTATGTTTGTGTAAGTGCAATCTATGATGTTCACAGAATGAATTTTATAAAAATGCATTTTTTGGGAACTAGCAGATGGTGCAATGGTTATGTCAGTGGATTCCCACATGGCTTAGTCAAGTTTGAGTCTCATACCCAGTGGCTTTTAATTTAACAGTGAAACATGTATATGTTTGCCCAAAATCCCAAAAGGAGAATGGAGGAGAAGAGATTATGGTGTTTCAATTTCCCCTGGGGCATGATTTCTCACTTTCTCCCTCTCTGTCTCTGTCTCTGTAGTGAGTGCACGTGGCCTATAGAAAAATCATTCTAAAAAGTAATTTTAAAAATTAAAAGATATATTCTCAAAAATGTTTATCTTATTAAAATATATTCAACTATGTATACATAATCACCACCTCATTGATTTTATTAATTGAACTATTGCTTGAAAAGATATAAGAAATAAAATCAGCTTATAAAAACTGGAACTATTTCTAAAGTTTACAATGTATATAAGCAAAATAAGATAATACAATTCTGGATGTAAAAGGTCAATTTTGTTTTGCTAATTTGAATTTTGACTGAGACAAGAGTTCAACTTGTTTTCTTTAGAATTTGCATAGGTCATGTATGTTCATAGGAGAGAGATAGAGACAAAGAGAGAATAAGTGGAAAATTAACCTCAGGGAGATAGCCATGACACAATCCCTTCTCCTTTATTCTACTCTATAGATTTGGGCATTCACACGTACACATGCCAGGCATGATTTTCAAGCCACTGGTTCAAAAACTAAAATGATAGTCATCTATCAGAGTCCAGCACCTTCACAAAGATACCTCCTGCTGGCCCTGTAAAAATCAAATTTATTGATGTGTTAAAGTAGTCATACAATTTTATTTAGAGATTCTGTTCAGATAACTCATATAAATTTTGATCTTTGTGTGTGTGTGTGTGTGTACTTACCAGAGAGTCACAGACAGACATGGTGAGAGGAAAAGTGAGAAATCACCCCCAGGAGAATGGCACACACATCCAGCATGAGTTTCAAGTCACCAGGTCCAGGACTCAAACCACAATGAGTCATGTGGGATTCCAGTGTTGTAAGTACTATGCAATCTGCTGACCCCACCTCTGTATGTATTTCATATTAAAATGACATCATACCTCTTTGAAACTAACAGACCAGTTTATCATCTCTTCTTTGATGACCAAACCTTGATCATGGGAATTCCTGTAGATTAAGTCTCCTACTTTAACAAAGAGCCAGCTGTGATTAGGAAATCTCACAAGGTTGTGGATATCATAATGTATTGTATTTTGTTCTTCATCCAGGGGCATATTGTACCCAATGCTGTTTGTCAGTTGGCTTTTCCTCAGAAATGGATGAAGCTGGATTAAAGGCAGGATTTACATATTGGGACTGCATTTAATGTAGAGGTGGAAAGTCCATATCTATAAAGTAATCCTTCTATTTTAACATCTCTATTTATATGTTCACTTTTTTGTAGGGGCTTAGTTTGGTTTGAGTGGTCAGCAGCTTGGGGCTTATGTGAGATGAACTCTAAAAAAAGAAAAAAGGCAATGAAAGAGTGGTTGTCACTCATCAGAAAAGTTCCAGTATGTTTCCCAGAGTGTGATTTGTACTCAGACTCTCATAAAACCCAAACTAATAAAATCCAGTTTGGACTAATTGGAGGCTAATCTTGGTCATTCATAAAGGGCATAATATGGGGTGAAATAGTAAAGTAGTTAAGGTGCTAGATCACATACGGCCAAGCTGGCAACTTGAATTCTGTACCTGTAGCTCACATAAAACACTGGGTGGGGGCCAAAAGTGGCAATGGTGATAAGATGCTGGACTCCCATATGGCTGATCATGGTTCAAATCCTACACCTAATGAATTGCTTTCTGACTTTACCTTTCTCTGTCTCTTTGATCAATTTTTTAAAATAATAATAAAATTATCAATTTTTTAAAATATAGCACATATGTGTGCATGCCCAAAATTCTCAGTGGAGGGAATTCCGTTGGTCATGAATTCCAATGATCATGATTACATTATGACCATTTTTGTGTGTGTGTGTGTGGGGGGGTGATTTTTCACTTCTCATATCTTTGCCTGGAAAATGCACATGCCTTAACTAATAAATAATTTTTACAGAAGTATTCATTCTATTTTATTCATTATAATTAATATTTTATATTGACCAAAAAGAGACAGAGAAAGAGAAAGAAGAAAGCAAGTGAAAAAGTCCAAGATTCTAACCATGGTCAGTCATGTGGGAAACCAGTGTCCTTACCACCACATCATTTGCCTGCCCCTTGTAGAAAAATTTTTAAAAGACATTATATAGATGGATAGGTTTAGATTCCTA
>NW_006203468.1:179187-185307 GCF_000334495.1 Tupaia belangeri chinensis | reverse complement strand
TTTTTTGTGTGTGTGTGGAAATGTGTCCTTACAGAGAGACAGAGAAATAGTGAGACAAGAAGAGAAGAAAGCATTTCCCATGGGAAATGGTCAGGCTGCAATCCCTTCTCTATTTCTCACTTTTTTTTTTTAGGTTTTGGGCCTGCATGCATACACACATGCCTGGAATGTTTCTTAGGCTTCCAGGTCTGGGACTTGAACCATGTAAAATCTAGCTGCCTTAATCACCAGGGCATAGGTTCAACCCACAAAATATACTTTTTAAAGAGATTTATTTATTTGCTCTTATCTATTATCATTATTTTGAATTTGCTAAAGGACATGTGTGCTCATGACAGAGTGAGAGAGAGTAAGAAAGCAAATTGCCACATCTGGGACTGGAACCATAATCAAGAATCCAGTGACTTAACCACCACATTATCTGCTGGCCTCAAAGAGATTTCTAATAAACCATATTTTTCTCTTAACTTTTTAATTTGCTTCTTGAAGTATCAATGTCAAACTTGTTCACAGTGCAAATCCAATGTTGTTATTGTTAACAGAAGTAGAAATAAGATAAAAACTAAACTACCTGATGTTTATTTTTATTTATTTATATTGTATTAACTTGTTTTGTTCTACAAATTTTTCTAATGTATTTGTACCATTTTGATATTTTTATATAAATTATATAAATTTAATGTTTATTGTTTTAAATTGTTATTATTATTTTTAAATTTGCTATAAGGCACATGTAATCACCAAAGAGAGACAGAGAGCAAGAGAAAGGGAAAGTAAGAAAGCAAACCACCTGTCTAGGACTTGAACCACACTTGACCATGTGGAAGTTTAGAACCTTAACCATGATACAGATGCTGGCTTCATAATTTAGTGTTTATTTGAAATATAAACTTATTTATAAACCAACTAGAAAACCCTGAGACTATAGATTTCAAAAGTGGTTTCATATTTTAAAATTGGATCACTGTTCCTTCTTCCAGGATTTTTGCAAACAGTGTAAGTATAGTTAATTCTAAAAGAATGTTCTTTCCATGAGGCATGTTAGGATAGTATGTCAAACTATTTTTTGTCCTCACCATGAGTATGGCATAAAGGGATTAGGCCACAGCATATGTGTCACTAGACATATAATGAAAGTGGTTATTATGTTAATATTCTCTGATGTAGGATACATTCCTAAAAAACATACACCGATTTGACCAGTTTTGATCTATGCTATGTCAAGTATCTTTTTTTGAACTTTTATAGTATTTCATTGTACATTATTTTTACTAATTTAATTAAGTTTTAAAAATTTACCAGAGGGTGCATGTCAGAGAGACAGAGAAAGAAAGCAACTTTCATGGAGAATGGTCATACTGCAATTCTTTGTTCTTCACTGACAATATGTGTTCAGGGACACACACATTTCTGGTGGTTTCTCAATCTGTAGTCCAGGATTTGAGCTATGAGATCGGCCATGGGGGATCTGACATCCACGACCAGGCCATGGAGCCAGGCAAAATTCTCTGAAATCTAAGTCTCCAGTGGCAGAACTTTCTAAGTAGAAAAAACAATTACCCATATACCTTGGGTGAAAAAAATTTACCTAATCTTGTTATTTTGAGAAGAAAACATAGGCTGTGTGTTTTGTTTTTGAAAGAAGTTTTTGTTATAGGGCTTGGTGTTTTCCAGAAAAACAGAGAGAGACAGAGAGACAAAAAGCAAGAAATAGGCCCTCCTAGAGGGCATGTCCACACCGCAATCCCTTCTCCTCCATTCTCCTCTTGGGATCTTGGGCACAAACGCACACTTGCCCAGCATCAGTTCCAGTGACCAGGTCCAAGACACAAACCATGGTTAACTATGTGAGAGTCCAGCAACATAACCTTTACACCATCTGCTGATCCTCAAATTGTGTTTTTTGTTTTTGTTTTTTAAATACCTCACCATGGACCAGCAGATGGCGTAATGGTTACATCACTGGACTTCCATGTAGTTGACCACAATTTGAATCCCAGACCCAGCTGTTTAAACCTCATGATGGAGAAGAAGATTCCTCATGGCTCCTGCAAACTAGTTATTTCAGGGGACAAGAGAAATTAAGATTTTCTACTGATAATGCAGCCTCCAGCAGACAAGCTAGCATGGCAAGAGAGACTGAATTAAAAGATTTAGAAAGAAACACACCATCTATCAGATGACAAGAAATCACCGCAGGACCACAAGAAATATAGGAAAACAAGAAAATACCTCTCCTCCAAGGGGAAAGAATAATTCCTCTTCATCCACAAGCAGTTCAATGCAAATCATGGAAAGGTCTGATAAAAAATTTAGAGTATTCATACTGGTGAAGCTAACAGAGATGGAAGAGAAGAGAGACAATGAACTGCTAAAGACAAAGGAGAAAGAAGTTGACAAGTTCCAGGAAGTGAGGAAATTCTTGCAAGATCTAAAAGAGGAATTACACACCTTACAAAAGAGTCAAGCAGAACTGTTAAAATGAAGTCTATAATACAAGAAGTCAAAATCTCCCTTGAAAGTATTAAAAGCAAACTAGATCACACAGAAAATAGAATCTCAGATGTAGAAGAGAAAATTGCTGGCCTAGAAAATCCACCACGAAGACTGAGAAAAATGGCCCCCAAATTTGAGACTAATATATGAGAAGTAGTAGATACCATCAAACGTCCAAACATCCAGATAATTGGCAGTCCAGAAGGTGAAGAGACCCATAAGGGCATTGATAATCTATTCCATGAAATCCTGCAAGAAAACTTTCCAAACCTAGAGAGGCACTCAAAGATTCAGTTCCAAGAAATAAAGAGGACCCCCAAATAGAAACAACCCAAGAAGATCTTCTCCAAGACACATTATAGCCAGGTTGACCAAAAACACAAAGACAAGATACTAAGATTGGCAAGAGAAAAACAGCAAGTTACCTACAAAGGACATCCCCTCAGGCTAACAGCAGATCTCTCATAAGAAACAATGCAAGCAAGGAAAGAATGGGAAAAGTATATTCAAAGTGTTTAGAGAGAAGTAATTTCAACCAAGAATACCGTACCCTTCAAGATTATCTTTCATGTGGGAAGAAAAGACAAGAACATTCTCAGATAAACAAAACCTGAAAGAATTTACTCGCACTAGACAAGATCTCCAAGAAGTTCTCAAGGGTGTGCTATATCAGGAAAATTAAATACAGACACACAGAAATAAGAGTTCAAAAACTAAGAAATTGGCCAACTTAATCACAGGGACAAGTTTGGAGTTGAATATTATATCCCAGAATTAAATTGGGAAAATTGAACCAGAACAGAAGATAAAGTACATGAGACTGATAGGTTCATGCACCTACCATTTGAACAGAATCCTAACCTGTTTCTTGGCTTTAAGAAAAGTTCCTTAGCATTTCTATGATTTAAGTTAAAACTGGTTTTCTTAATAGTACCATGCGAACTTACCATTGAAAGTAGTTAGATTATTTAAGAAATTGTGTGATCAATACAATGTGGGTGGGAAAGGAATGGAAGACAATTGTAGACACCAGAGATAGTGTGAGAAGAGGGTGGGAAAGGACAGGGAAAGAATGTAAATTAAGTGACAAAAATTAGTTTCAGAAAAAAATCTATTCGATAACCACAGTAAGATATATAGCCCAGCTGGGTGCTACTTTATAGGATGCTTAAAGTTAGACTTGTGTTCATGGAAATGTATATATCAGCTGTGTTTGCTATGAAAATATTTGATTAATTAAAGTCTTTATTAATTCAATAAAATGTGGGGGGAAAACAGTATAGAAAGTAAACATAGATACCAGAGACAGTGTGAGAAGAGAGTGAGAAATGGCAGAGGGTAAGAGATAGGGAATCAAGGTTGGGGGGAAAAAAAGGAAAACATACAGGAAACAAGAAATGGAAAATTATTTGTTGACAATAACATGTATGTTAATGTGCTTGTTTGAGACAATATACAGTGTACTCGGGATGGAAACTCTCATTTTGTATGCTGTAATGATGTACAGTGAATGAACATAAATAAATAAATTTAAATAAAAAAAAATAAACCTCGTGATGTGCACGTGTGTGTGCATGCTTAAAATGCCAAGAGGAGAATGGAGAAGAAAGGATTCTGGTGTGGCCATACCCTCTGGGTGGTGATTTCTCACTTTTTGTCTCTCCATCTCTTTCTGTCTTACTGGTGAGGGCACATACTCAATAGCTGTAGAAATAAAATAAATAAATAACTCAACAGATGTTATGGTAGTTATGCTGGCTGAATTTCCACATGATCTACTGTGATTCAAGTTCTGGACCCAGGGGCTTGAAAATCATACTAGGCACAGGTGTATGCATGACCCAAATCCCAAAAAAAGAATGGAGGAGAAAGGATTGCAGCACCACCATCTCCCCAGTGGTGATTTATTACATTTTTTCTGTCTCTGGTGAGTGCACACACACTGTGACAAAAGCTAAAAAACAAAATAAAATAAAGTAAACCTCCAGGAGTCAGCAAGTGGTGTCGTGGTTTAGGTGGACTCCCATGTGACTGGCCACAGTGTGAGTCGAAAAAATCACAGGAGGAGAATGGAGTAGAAGAAATTGTGTTATGACCATTACCCTCTGGGGGGGAAGGTCATATATCACTTTCCCTCTCAGTGTCTCTCTCTGATGAATATATGTGTACTATGGAAAAAAAAAAAAAAGCAAATTCTAAAACTTATCAGGTGCTTGTGAAGAGTGTTTACCTGCCAGGGAAGAATAGGCTGGTATGCATCTCCTGGAGATCCCATTTCTACTTTAAGCAGAAGCATCTTATAAAGAACTTGGGCCACCACATGCACAGCATGATAGATAAAATAGCTGGGATCTGATATAATCATCATGGTCAACTCCGATGGTAGAAACTCTAGGGAAGAATTTGGAGGGCAGTCTCCAAGTTTGCCACATAGTGATCCAGCAAGTGAGCATCCAAAAAAGTGAAGCCAGAGTTTACTGAAGTGAAAATCTTCTGGGTATTGGGAAGGGTTCACTGTCTTGAGAAATTGCTTAAAGCCAGAAATTTTCCTTTCCTGGTTTGACAATAAGAGGCTTCCATGGAAAAAGTATGGTATAAGCTTCATAAAAGTAAAAATATCTTCCCACTCTGAGGAGTGAAGATTTCTCATGATCCATACCTTTCCCAAAATTAAATAGAATTCTTTTTCTGTTCCTAGATTTGAAACACTCTCTACATCACCATGTATTATATACACATTTGCAGATGAAACTCTGATCCTCTTCACAAGAGTAAAGTCACGTTCTAAAATTACACCTTTTGTGGCAGGGAGCTTTTCTGTAAAGGCCAAACAGATATCCTTTTCTATCATCTTTGCCTTTACATCCTGAAGGAACTGCTCCCCTTGCATATCATCAGATACATAGAGTGCCACCCATGTCCAGCCAAAATGCAGCAACAAGCAGATGATTCCATTAGTCAGAACACTGTCCTTGGTGGCCATCTGATAAACTGATGGAAATTGGTGTTTATCACTTAGGATGGGGTCAAAAGGACCATATGTGACCTGAATAAAAAAGAATTAATCTGATTCTAACCTTATTTGAATATTCGATTGTCCAACTTAAACAGGTAGAAATCCTTACCTGATAAGATCATAGAATGGAATATTGAGTGAAGAAAATTCATGCTGTGATTAAGAGCAGTAGAAGGCTGTTTTTCAGTCTAATTTCTTTCAATAAAGAACATGTGATAGTCCAAATAATATCACTTCCAGACCAAAGCATAAAAGAAAAGGTATACGGTTTAATTATTGTTTTATTGTCTACTGTAGAAACTGAGGGATGCATAAATTTATTAAAAAATGATGCAACAAGATTGTGACTCTGCTATCTTGCGTTCATGTGACAGAAGGATCAAAGGCTTCCTTTCCTAGCAGCCAAGGTTAAATATGTCAACTCTGAGAAAAAATATTGTGTTGATGTTATGATACTGTGTTTTATCACCACAGAATAACCTATATCATCTTAAAACATAACTTAGCTTCTCTGACATTTTTAAAATGTAACTTTTGAAGAGCATGATTCTCCTTAAGTGAATGTGTTTGCCAGTAATGTCTCCTTTCCTTTTTTTTTTTTTTTTTTT
>NW_006203468.1:177898-179071 GCF_000334495.1 Tupaia belangeri chinensis | reverse complement strand
ATTCTCCTCTTGGGATCTTGGGCACACATGCACATGCGCCCGGCTTGAGTTTTAAGTCACTGGGTCCAGGACTCGAACCACGGTTGACTACGTGGGAGTCCAGCGACATAGCCATTACGCTAACTGCTGGTTCCTAGTAATGTCTCCTAAAACTTTTATTAGACAGTGTCCCTGGAAGAATCTCTGAGGTGGAGAGTTGTTATGTGGAGAATAACTGGAAGTGCTTTCAAGAGATCCACCTGCATGGGTGTGAGGAAGGTCAGAGGGAGCTGGTAAACCTCAGCTACTGTCACTGAGCCATAGTCAACTTAGAGGGTCTCCAGGGCTGGAATGTTCTTTGTTCAATGTTGTAATGAATGCAAAATTTTTATACCTTTGTATCAAAATGTCCAATAAATGTCCTCTGATATTTTCCTCTCTCAAGGTGGGGTAATGACTACTCAGTTCGTACTTTTTAAGAGACATCTTTAAATTGGCCATCAATGTTCTCATCAGTGGTAATGGAATGTATGGATATGGATAGGTGTTTGTGTGAAACTTAACAGATTCCACTTCTCTTATTTTTAATTTGTCAGAGAGCAAATTGTATCATGTGTACCTGCCACAGAGAGACAGAGGAAGGTGAGAAATAACTCCTCATAGGGATGGGCAAACTAATATATCTTCTCCTCAATTTCCCATTGGTGGGATTTGGGACATGCAAGCACACAAGCCCAGTGTGTTCTTTAAGCCACCAGGACCAACATTTGAACCGTGCAGTCAGCCATGTGGGATTCAGCCACATGGCTGAATCTGGCCCACCTCTGCTCTTTTTCTTTCTCTTTCATCTTTGTACTGTTAATAATCCCATGACTCAGGAAATTACCTGTGTTTTTGCTCTGTGTTTCAGAAAATTGTGCACGAACAACCAAGAGAAGTTTTGAGGGTTGCAAGGGTTATGTAAACCCAGCTTTCAATTTTTCTTTGCTCATATGTTAGAAGACAATATTAAAAGCTATCAAACTCTCATTCCCCATCCTGGCAACCCACTTACCTCTGGGATTTTGCAGAGTTCCAAAAGGGTTCCAACTTGGGCTGAAAATGTGGGCATGTTTCCTGCAATGATAGCAACAGGTTGTTTCTGCATCTGGCAGTTGTAGTTTGGCAGGGTCTGATTCCCTCCAGAGAGCAAAA
>NW_006203468.1:176174-177568 GCF_000334495.1 Tupaia belangeri chinensis | reverse complement strand
TATATATATATATATATATATATATATATATATATATATATATATATATATATATATATATATAATCTTAAAAGTAGTTTTAGGATTTTTAACTGTAATGTGGAACAAATGGACTATGGTAGTTAATATATATATCACCTGAAATAGTTCAGATTTTCTGTGAAGATAACATTAGTACCATGCTCCCTTGGCACTATTGGAAAGACTAGTAGTCAATAATGAGTTACATTTCTCATGATTACACTCACCTTCATAACCCTTCTCGAATGTGTCCCACATGTCATCTTGTTTCTATGTAGGTCCAGAAACAACAATTGAAGCATTTCTTATTTTTCTATGTTCTGGAAATTTTTATAGCATGTGGGGGGCTAGCAATTGGCATGGTGGTTAAGTTGCTAGACTTATAAGCTTACCACAGTTCAAGTCCCTGCCCAGACAACTTTATTTCTCTCTCTCTCTCTCTCTCTCTCTCTCTCACACACACACACACACACACACACACATTCCCTATAGCAAATTCAAAAGAAAATAATACCAAATAACATTAAATAAATAATGTAAAAAGAAGCATCTGGGTTGCCAGTTTTTCAACCATTTAGCACATTCTGGTACTTTTTGATTTTTTTTCTGTAGTTTTATACAGCTCTACATCAACTCTTTGAAAAAAGTGTTAAGTATATTTTTGTTGAAAATTATATATTTAATTCAAATCTTCTATTCACTTATTGACTACATCAAATATTTCTACCAATTTGTAAAAACATTAGTCTCTGTAGTTATTGGTCTTTTAATTGTTCATTTTCTACTTGGAAGTTCTTAACTTTTAAATTAATATTAGCTAAAACTATTTTTTGAGATTTTAAAAATTGCTCAATTTTGTTTCTTATTTATTGTTATGTAATATCTTTAATTCTGTATCCATTCTCTGGAATTATTCTAGTCTTAATATCTTAAATTTTGACTTTAATAAAAACATTAAGAAATGTCTTTTTTTTCTGAGAGGTTTTCCCTTAGTGTGCATTAGATTGCTGAAGAAAAAGATTCACATAGTGAGAGGGAAAGTAAGAAATTATTCCCCAAAGGCATGGCCATCTGGAAATCCCCTATCCTTTCTTCTCTTCCTGGGACGCTGGGAATGCATGCACACATGTCCAGGTGTGATTTTCAAGCCACCAGGTCCAGGACTCAAAGAGCAGTTGGTCATGTGGGAGACCAGTGACATAAGTGCTAAGCCATCTGCTTATCCCCTGATTTGTTAAAAAAAAGGCATGTGAGACTAGAGATTTTAAGGCAATTAGAACTCTGCATTTTCAGCATTGGTTCTTCTGTCATTTGTTTCCTTTTTTTTTGGTTATATAATATGTGCACTCACTAGAGAGAGACAGAGAGAGAGA
>NW_006203468.1:172438-172881 GCF_000334495.1 Tupaia belangeri chinensis | reverse complement strand
ACAAATGAAGTTCATTAGCAAGTCAATTAAATGGGGGGGAAGGCATAGAAAGCAGTCATGGAAACCAGAGACAATGTGGGAGGAGGGTGGGACATGGCAGAGGGTGAGGGATAGGGAATCAAGGATGGCAAAACAAAAAAAGTATACAAGACATAAGAATTGGAAAATTATTTGCTGATAACATGTATGTTGATGTGCTTGATTGAGCCAAAACACAGTGTATTTTGGATGGAAAATTCATTTGTATGCTATAATGATGTATAGTGAATTAATGTAAAAAATAAAATAAATTTAAAGAGAAAAAAATAAAGAATGGCACACTGAATATTTTCATTCAAGAAGAACTCTACTTTTTCTGAGTTGTTGTTATATTTTACTGTAACTTTTTTGTTGTTTTTATAGGATACACAGAGAGAAAGGGAGGTATTGAGAAAAAAAAAAAA
>NW_006203468.1:164169-172382 GCF_000334495.1 Tupaia belangeri chinensis | reverse complement strand
ATTTTGTGCTTGGATGATTGGATAGGCAGGCAAACTTCCACCTGGCATGTTTCTCAGGCCTCTTTATTCAGTACTCAAACCATGTAGTCAGCCATATGAAATCCAGCTGCCCTAAGCTCCATGCTGAGTAAGGAGTTTGACTCCATTCTAGGTAGATAGGGGATGGACTCTGCATAGTTGAGTTACTGTGGTTTTTATTTCTGTGTCTGATCAATGTTCACTGTGTCCCCATTACAAGTGTCAGAGGAATTTATGACTGCTGTTGCTGGGCTAAAATCAGACTGAAACCAGTCACTGTGTATAGCACAAAGTAAGTTTCAAGCTGCTGGGTCTGCCACTCAAATCTCGACCATGTGGGAGTAGAGCTCCTTAACTGCTAGGTCATCTGGTTGCACCTTGATAAAACTTTAATCAGACTTGAAAGAGTTTGTCTAGTCCTATCAGCACAATTGTATAAAACTCACACAAGTGAATTTGGCTAGAATCTCCATTACCTGAAAAGTTACCACTTAGTAATTTTCTATTCTATTACTCCCAACTTATTCTTACTTGTCCTCACTATATTCAAAGTTGAAGCTAATATTCCTGAACTACTACAAAATCTCAAAGTTAGAATTGCCATATATATTTTTTCTTTTTTTGGAGAGGTTTTTGCTATAGGGCCCATGTGCTTGCCAGACAGACAGAGAGAGATAGAGAGACAGAAAGTGAGAAATAACCCCCCAGGGGGGATGGCCACACCGCAATCCCTTCTCCTCTGTTCTCCTCTCGGGATTTTGGGCACGCACGCACATGTGCCTGGCATGAGTTTTAAGCCACCAGGTCCGGGACGCGAACCGCAGTCGACTACCTGGGAGTCCAGCGACATAGCCATTATGCTAACTGCTGGTCCCCCAACCTCCCATATTTTTTGAGGGCTTAAAGGAAGCATTCTTTACTCTGCTTTAAAACGTGAGAAGGGACAAACAGATGGTATGGTGTTTAAGGCTCTTGATTTCCACATGGCTGATTATAGTATTAGTTTGAGGCCTGGCAGCACGAAATTGATGCTGAGTATATGTGCAAGCCTGAGAGGAGAATGGAGATTGGATTGAAGAGTGGCCGTCCCTCCTGGTTAATATATTATGGTGGCCTTTACATACCCATGACTTCTATACAAAGCACATTTCTACAATCCTTTAGTCAGTGGCAAGTGCTCAGGGTGAGCATATTGATGCTAAAATTAACTTTATGTCAGGAGGTCAGTGTCTCAATACGCATGTGGGTCTCACTATACGGTCTTGGTTGCAAAACGGCTAAGGTAAAAATAATTTCACTCATTCTGAGCCTCCCAAAGACAAAATATGGGAATAGTGGAACAAAGTGGACAATGAACTATTAATTTCTCTCTTCTGTCTTGAAAGAAATGAAGAAACATTGAAAAAAAAAAAGAAAGATGATAAGAGGATAACAAGGCAGAACGTCCTGAGTTCACAATTCTACTCTTCTCTCATTTCTGTGCACATGTGATTATTCTCAAGTGAGATTAATCATACACCACATATATATGCAAACAACATTATTGCACAGTTATAATCACATTTGCAGATACATATAACCAACAACTTACCAATCATCTGTCACTTCTTGAGTTGGCCTTATCAGATAATTTTGTGCAAGTATAGTTTGTTCCTCCATGCCATAAATTGGGAAAAACCCAGCCAGTACCAGATCCCCATCCTTGTAGACACTTGGCTTCAGGTACATACGACAACTAATATCTGTCATCTCACATGCCGCTTGTAAAAGCTGCAGAAGTAGCAAGACACTAATCAAAGGTAATGACATGTCTGAGCTGGTCCAACAGAGATAAAAAGTCCTATGTGTGTGAGCTGAGGAGATGGAACTGGATTGTGTATATAGGCTCAGTTCTCTGTTGGAAGAGTCAACTCTGTGGAGGGCACAGGGGATTCTTACTTACATGCGCTGCCTTCAACCTATCCAAAGCATGTGCCCGACTGGCATGTCACATAAGGACATATATAGAAACAGTAAAAAAGTCCTTTCTACATGAACCATGGTGCTGAGACTCATGCCTAATCTGAGCAGCTCTGACTTTCCTGACATTTTACTGTTTCACTTAAGTCCCATCCAGTAACTCTGGGGATCTCTCCACCCTGGGGCTCTGTACCTGTCACCCTCCATTTTTGTGAAAAACAACTTGGAAAAAACATATTTTGCTGTTCCCCCCCCCCAGCCTTTATGATTTCATAATGGTCAAGTAAAGCTTGGGGACCATCCTATCCTGAGACAACAAGCTTTACAATTTTGTGACCAAGAGAGGTCCAAAGTCTTTGTATCACAAAACTGCTATTAATATTTGTATTTTTTGATGCTGTTAATATCCCAAAAAATGGACCAATGAGTACCACTGTGGTTAAGTTTCTAGACTCACACATTGCTAACCATGGTTCAAGTCCCTGACCCAGCAGCTTTGAACTCCTTCCTCATCAGTGTGCATTTGTGCCCCAAATCGTAGAAAAATTAAGGAGAAGGGATTGTGGAATGTGATTTCTTCCTATGTGTTTCTGTCTTTCCAGTGAGCACACGCATGCTATAGAACAAATCACTCTCTAAAAAATGCACTTAGTGGCCAAATTGGATGAAGCCATAGATAAGTTTTTGTTTCTTTGTTTTTAGAGAGAGAATTTTCCTATAGGTTGAATGTGCTCACCCAGTACACAAAAAGACAGAGACAGTGAGAGAGAAAATAAGAAATCACCCCCCGAGTGGGGATGGTCATATTACAATCCCTTCTACCCCATTGTCCTCTCAGGATTTTTGGACAAACACACACACACACACACACACACACACACACATCAGTGCTCAGCATGAGTTTTAAGCCAATGGGTCTGGGATTCAACAACAGTTCACTATGTGAGAGTCCAGTGAAGTAAACTTTGTGCCATCTGCAGTTGCTGCCATAGGTCAATTTTCAACACAGAGTCCTAAAGACTATTTCCTCATTATTTTTTAAATTTATTATTATTATTTATACATTCAATCATTATACATCATTTAGTTTGTAAAGAGATTTTACCGAACATGATATATGCCACAGAGCAGGTGAGTTCAGAATACTACACATAACATCACCAACAGACAACAAACTATATCTATGTCCCACAAATGTCTTCTCCATTTTTCCCCAATTTTTTTCCTGCACTCTTCCCATCTCCCACTTTCCTTCCACTTTGTCCCCAGTGTCCATAACAATTTTCAATGTTTTTATTGCTTCCAATTTTTTCAGTCTCTACCATAGAATGTAGACAGTCAGTATATGTCAAGTGGATACATACATGTCAGTTTCATAGCCTGACTTGTTTTCACTCAGCAATAAATTTTCCATGTTCATCCACTTTCTATCAAATGCCAGGGTCTTGTTTTTTGTTTTGTTTTTTTTTTTTCTTTTCTTTTCTTTTTTCTTTTTATGGCTGAATAGTATGCCATGGAGTATATATGCCACACTTTTTCTATTCATTCATCTGTTCATTGACATGTGGTTTGGTTCCATGGCTTAGCAATCATGAGTAATGCTGCAATAAATACAGTTGTGAAAGCTCTTTTCTGTCAGAGCATTCTCCTGTTCTTTGGGTAGATACCCAGGAGTGGAATTGCTGGATTATATGGTAGTTCTATTTGAAGGCCTTTGAGGAATCTCCATATTGTTGTCCAAAGTGGCTGGACCAACTTACATTTCCACCAACAATGTAGGAGAATTCCCCTTTCACCACATCCCCTCCAACACTTATAATTTTTTGTTGTTTTAGTATTTTCCATTGTGACTGGGATTAGGTGGTATCTCATTGTGATTTTGACCTGCTTCTCCCTTATGATAAGGGATGTTGAGCATTTTTTCATATGCTTTTTGTCTGTTTATATGTCTTCTGTAGAAAGATTTTTCATTCCGCTCATTTTCCCATCTTTTAATTGGGTTAATCATTTTCTTCGGGGTTAGTTGCTTGAGTTCCCTGTGCATTCTGGTTATCATTCCCTTATCTGAGACCTAATTAACAAAAATTATCTCCCATTCTGAGGATGGTTGATTCACGCTAATTACTGTGTCATTTGTTGTGCTGAAACTTTTTAATCTGATGTAATCCTACCTGTCTATTTTAGAGATTATTGCCTGTGGTTTGAGGGTCTTAAGAAGTCTTTACCTACCCTAATATCTCCCAGAGTTTTCTCAGTGTTTTCCAGCTGTAGTTTTATAGTTTGTAGTCTTAGGTTTAGATCTTTGATCTACTTCAAGTTGATTTTTGTTAATGGTGAGAGATAAGGGTTCAGATTAGTCTTTGTGCAGGTGGATACCCAGTTTTTCCAGCACCATTTGCTAAAGAGGTTTTCCTTTTCCCACTGGATTTATTGGTACTCTTTGCCAAAGATGAGTTGGCTGTATACTTTGGGGTTTATTTCTGGGGTTGATACTCTGTCCCTTTGGTCTTCATGTTTGGTTTTGTGACAATACCACACTGTTTTGATGATCACAGCTTTGTAATATATTTTGGAGTCGGGAAGAGAGATGCCACCCACTCCACTCTTCTTATGCAGGATGGCTTTTGCAATACATGGTCTTTTATCATTTCAGGCAAATTCTATGATTGTCTTTTCTAGATCTGTGAAGACTGTCTCTTGTAATTTTACAGGGATTGCATTAAATATGTGCATTAATTTGGGTAATATTGCCATGTTTGTTATATTAATTCTACCAATCCAGGGACACGGGATGTTCTTTTTTTGTGTGTCTTTGTCTATTTCCTTTAAAATATTTTTATAATTTTTCTTATAGAAGTTCTTAACTCCCTTGGTCAGTATTATTCCTAGTATCTTATGTTTTTTTTGGGCTATGGTAAATGGAATTACATTCTTCAGTTCTGTCTCTGTCTGCTTGTTGTTTGTATATAAAAATGCTATAGATTTTTGTCATTTAATTTTGTATCCTGCCACTTTACTGTATGCATTTATTACTTTCAGAAGTTTCTTTATGGACACTATTGGGTCTTCCATGTATATAATCATGTCATCTGCCAACAGAGGTAATTTTAACTGTTCCTATTTCATTCTCTTTTCTGATTACATTGGCTAGGACTTCTCGTACTACATTGAGTAGGAGTAGAGAGTTAACAGCTTCTCATCAAGATCCTGTAGCAGAGCTGGATGGAAGCTGAACTCATTGCCGTCGGACCACTTAGCTCCTCTACCTGAAACATGAGAACCTCCATTTTGAACTCTCTATACTGGAAACTTTCTTCCTCCTTTTTGCCTAAACAGAACGACTATAATTTGTATTGTCCTTGCTAAATAACTGGAAACTCCCTGCCTTAAGACGGTCCTTAGCAATAACCCTCTTGCCTTGAGCCAATGAAGACCATTTTAGGCAAGGGACAGGAAAGTGCCCTTAGAAATTATTAACCTGTTTGATCTGGCTTCTGTAACTGCTTTAGCATAGGAATTACTTCTCCCTTTCTTCTCCAGCCCCTCCTCAACAGTTACTGCTCCTGCCTAGTCAACCCAAATGTGATTTTTACCTTTACAAGCACCACTCTCCTTATACTCAGGGCTGCAGGGTCTTTGAGAGACACAAGTGTTCCTGCAGTCACTGGTAATAAAGACTCCTATTATTTTACTATGACTGGATGTCCTCTTCTTTCTCCCTGATAAGAGTATAACAAATCTCCCCCATGCCCATCTTGGACTGGATCACCCCAAATTCGGAGTTTCTGGAAGGAATCACATTTTACACCAGAATGCAAAAATCCACCTTCTGACATAGCAATTACTGGAAGCAAAGCCCAGGCCACCTCTTTCCTCACCCTGGAGCTGGACATCCCAATGCTCCTGTTGCTCTCCCTAGCCCACACCAGGGACTCCACCTTCCTTCAGGTGCCCTTTCTCTTCCACCTGATATCCACCCATGTTTCTGCCCCCACCAAGAGAAGCACCATTCCACAACTACCGTTCTCAAAAACCCCAGCTGTCCTTCTTCACACTCAGACTCACCTTTATGGACATCTTGTTCAGTAGAGCATGGTCAGCACAGCGGCAGATTTTCTCAAGAGACCATGTAGAAGAAACTGAGAATCACAGGTAGAGAAAGAATCAAAAATAGTCGCCCTCCTTGGCCTGTGCATATGACGTCATCAGAGGAGAAATTCATTTCCCACAAAGCTCTGCAATCTTCAATTAGGCACCAAAGTGAATTTTCATGGGTTTTCACAGCAGAGGGTCCTGTTACTAGGACAACAGAACCTGACTGAAGAGAAAAGGTCTCTATCCATGTGAGTGACAGCATCCTGATTCTTTATAAAAATCTTGGTTTGGCATTTCAGGGCTGTACAGATATGCATACGTGGGTCATTTAGTCAATGACATTAATAAGTAGTTTAATATTTTTGTTGTTCTGATATTGTTATTTCTGTTACAGAACCACCTTTTTTTGGTAATGCAATCTAAACAGTGAAAAATAACTTGTTTAAGCTTATTGAGAAACAAATTATTAATAAGCTAATTCTCTTTGAGTTATTAAAATATGTTTATCCCTACCTACTAAGCTGATTTTTGAATGTTCAATGGGTGTTTCAGTTGGAAAAATGTTCTAGTGTATGCATGAGATAAGATACCAGGATTATAAAGTAGATGTACTTTACATTTCAAGTCCATTTACACTTCAAGTGTCTGATAATTATTTGACCAAAACCTCCAATTTTATTTATTTATTCATTTATTTGGAGAGGTTTTTGCTATAGGGTGCGTGCGCTCGACAGAAAGACAGAGAAAGACAAAGAGAAAGAAAGCAAGAAATCACTCCCCAGGAGGGATGGCCATGCCGCAATCCCTTCTCCTCCATTCTCCTCTCACGATCATGGGCACGCACTCTCATGTGCCCTGCATGAGTTTAAGTCACCGGGTTGAGGACTCAAACGGCGGTCGGATACATGGGAGTCCAGTGAGATATCCGTTACGCTAACTGCTCGTCCCAAAGCTCCAAATTTTTAAAGAATTATTTTATTTAACTTTTTTTTTGAGAGGTTTTTCGCTATAGGGCGTGTGTGCTTGCCAGACAGACAGAGAGAAACATAGAGACAGAAATCGAGAAATCAACCCCCAGGGGGGATGGTCACGCCGCAACCCCTTCTCCATTCTCCACACTCTGGATCTTGGGCATGCACGCACATGCACCCGGCGTGAGTTTTAAGCCACCGGATCCAAGACGCGAACCACGGTCGACTATGTGGGAGTCCAGCAACATAGCCATGACAATAATTGCTGGTTCCCAAGAATTATTTTATTTATCTTTTTAAGGATCTTTTGACCCCTGGGCCAGAAACTTCAAGGGAGGACTGCCCCCCCATAGCTTCAGCCGTGGGATCCCCCCCAAGCCAGACACCCCTCTTTCAGCCAGGTAAACTTTTTTGTCTCCTTTCTTTTTGTCTCCTTCCCCTCTTCTTTCATTTGTAAATTTCTCTGTTCTCATTACCACATAGAAATTACTTCAGTCCTACAAACACCCCACTCCCATCTTTTGACCTCGGGTGTCATTCAGAAATAGGTTCTTTAGTTTCCATGTGTTTAAGTATTTCTGAGGATTTCTCTTGCAATTAAACTCACGTTTAATGCCATCATGGTCAGAGAAGATGCTGGATATAGTTTATGCCTTTGAATCTGTAGAGGCTTGCTTTCTGCCCTATGATGTGGTCAATCTTTGACAAGGTTTTATATGGGGGTGACAAAAAATTGTGTCTCGTGGTTTTTGGATGGAAAGTTCTATAGATGTCTGTTAAGTCCATTTGATTTGTGGTATCATTTAGATCCTTTATCTCTTTACTTACTTTTTGTCTATATGATCTGTCCAGAGGAGACAGTGCAGCAGCGAGGTCTCCAACGTTTAGTGTGTTGCAGTCAATCTCTTTTTTAGATCTAACAGTCTTTTCTTCACATATTTGTGTGCTCCTGTGTTAGGTGCATAGATATTTATAAGCGTTATATGTTCTTGATCTATTGACCCTTTTACTACAATATAGTGCCCTTCTTTGTCTCTTTGAACAGGTTTTAAAGCTCATTTTGTCAGAAATCTGTATCATGACTCCAGCTCTTTTTTGGTTTCCATTTGCATTGAAAACCTTTTTCCAACTGTTCACTTTCAGTCTATGTATGTCTTTATCAATAAGGTG
>NW_006203468.1:149814-164052 GCF_000334495.1 Tupaia belangeri chinensis | reverse complement strand
CAGTCTGTGTCTCTTGATTAGAGAATTTAATCCATTAACATTCAATGTTACTGGACCTGTCCTGATGTTTATGTTGGCTATTGTTTTAGTTGCCTTTTATTTCTTTGTTTCTGGATATTACTTCTTCAGTTTTCCTGGAACAGTACTTTTTCAGGGTTTCTTGAAGACCTGGTCTGGTGTTTGCAAATTCTTTCAGGTTTTGTTTGAGAATATTTTAATCTTTTTTCCCATATGAAGGATAATCTTGCAGGATATAATAGTCTTGGTTGAAATTGTTTTTCTCTTAACACTTTCAACACATCTTCCCATTCTTTCCTTGTTTGCATTGCTTCTTCCGTTGAGAAGTCCAGTGTTAGCCTGATCAGGTGACCTTAGTAAGTCACTTGTAGCCTGCCAGTTTTAATATCTTGTCTTTATCTGTGGTCTTTGCCAGTCTGGGTAAGATGTGCCTTGGGAAGTTCTTCTTGGGTTGATTCTATTTGGAGTCCTTTGTATTTCTAGGGTCTGGATGCTTGAGTGGCTCTCTAGACTTGTGAAATTTTGTTCCAGGATTTTATTAAATAGATTTTACATGGCCTTATTAGTTTCTTCACCTTCTGGGATACCAATTATTCAGATGTTAGGGTATCTAATGCTATTTAGCATTTCTCATATGTTATCATTGTGTAATTTTGTTTTTTTTCTTAACTTTTTTGGTGGTTTTTCTAGGTCAGAGCTTTTATCTTTTACAACAAAGATTCAATCTTCAGCATGGTCTAATTGACTTTTAATACTTTTGAGAGAGTTTTTGATTTCTTGTATTACAGACTTCATCTCTAATAGTTCAATCTTATTCTTTCTTAGCTTGTTCATTTCTTCTTTACTATCATGGAATGACTTCCAACCTCCTTTAGTTCATTGTCTCTTTTCTATTCCAACTCATATAATTTGGTCATCATGAATGTTCTAAATTCTTTTTCAGACATTTTGGTAACATCCTCTGTTTTTTTCAAGAAATGGAAGGGAGTCACTGTGTTTTTTTGATGGAGACATATTTCCTGGTTTATTTAGGCTTGAGGCTCTTCTTCCACTTCTAGCCATTGGGAGATGTATTCACTTTGAAATACCTTTTAGCATAATGTTTTTTCAACTAGGAGCAAGTGTGTTTCCCTTTTTACTGTGGACTGAAGACTGCCAAAGTCTTTCTTCTGTTGTGTTTAGCAATGTGGTCCAAGGAGAAGTATTCTATTCAGGTGTCTGAAGAAAAGTATCTTCTTTTTTGCAGGTGGTTCAGTAAAAGAGAGGATCTCTTAGAGTCTTACCATACTGGAATATTTAAAAACTGTGATTCTTGATCTATCTAGACTGTCTGGAAGGGCAGAGATAGATGAAGAGAAGACCAAATAAGTGGGAAGAAATAAAAAAAAAAAGGATAAAGAAAAAGTCATGTACTGCATGCTAGTGCAGCTTGCAATTTCGCCAGGGTTCTGAAGATAGAGGTGGGATTGCTGTAGAGCTGAGGGTGGTCCTGTATGGTAAGAAGAAGTGAGAAATGTAGAAATGAAAGAAGAGGAGAAGGAAAAAAAATCCCTACCTGGCTCACAGAGATAGTGGTCTATGTTCTTGGGGGTGCCAGGGATGAAGCTGGGGTGGGGGTCCTGCCTCAGTGTCCCTTAAGCCAGGATTCTGAAGATGGAAGTGGGGTTGCTGTAGAGCTTAGGTTGGTCCTGGCTGAGTAAGATAGGGGTCTCTGGGCTTGGGCGTGCTGGGGCTGGAGCTGGGCTGGGAGCCTGTCTCAGTGTTCTTTAGGCCAAGATTCTGAATATATAAGTCCCAGTGTTTTATCTAACAAATCTTTAATTATTTAGGATGTGTCTATATGTGGGAGATGTATCTGACTCTCCTTGATTTTGTTTGCAAACCAGGCTAGGAAAGATTTCATGTACATTTTGCTATCATTGGGTTTCTTTTTGAACAGAGAACTGCCCATCTTTTTTCTAAAAAAATTTTATTTAACTTTATTATTATTATGTTTATTATTAATTTGACCAGAGAGACAGGAGGGAAAGTGAGAAAGCAAGCCACAAGGCCCAGGACTTGAACCACACTCACCTATGTAGGAGCCCGGTATTGTTAACCACCAGGCCACCTCCTGGCCTCAAAATGCTCATCATGATTAATCAGGGTTAATGTTATACTGTACTGGTTAAATGAAGGTATCATGTGAAAAATGGGTAAAGATTGGGAATGGTGACTAGCGATGTAAGATATGTGATCTTGTTTACATTTCTGTTTTTTTTTTCTATTATATGCCCTGCCATGTTTAAATTCCTGTATATTTTGTGATGCTATGTCTTTCAATGACTTTGTTCTGTAGACACAAAGAACTTAGTCCTAATTCCCTCAATGCTCTCTCAACTTTTAGTTTTAAATCCCTGGTCTCCCTTTCTCACATCTTTGTACACTGGGTCTTTCTTAAACACATATTGGTATTATTTGGGGGATATTTAAGTACATGATGTTTGGCAGGGGGTGAGTGAAGGAATCAATCCTTGACATTACCACGTCTAAGATATAGTGTTGTTTCCTCTCTTTGTAGGCTTCAGTTTTTCTGTGTTTTAAAATAGAGACAATAGGGGTTGGCAGGTGGTGTGGTGGTTAAGGCACTGGACTCCCACATGGCCAAACATGATTTGAGTCATGGAACTGGAAACTTGCTTTTTCACTTTCCCTTTCTCTCTGCTCAAATTTAAAAGTAGTAACAAATAAAATAAGGTAAATAATGGAGAGCACAATACACATTTGGATATGTAGACATCATCTTAGGCTCACCTTTAGTAATAGACCAAGAAACAATCTCTATCCTGTTCCTAGGATGATACATTTTCCAGAAATATGAAAAAGAGGCTCTGAGTTGTAAGTTATTTCCAATATTAACCATGTATTCTGGTTTTCTGTGTTCAAGTTTATCCTTATTTTGTTAAAATTATATAGGGAATAATTGATCTTAGGGTCCAACTTCATGGAGTTAAGACAGCCAGATTCTACATGGAAGAATGTATGGTTCAAGTCCCAGATCTGGCTTGAAAAACATGTAGGGTGTGTATGAAGTCATAGCCAAAATCTCAAAAGGAGGTAGAAAAGGAGGAGCAGGGATTGCAACCTGACTCTGGCCCATTTGCATTGTTTTTCCACTTTCCCTTTTCTTTTTCTCCTCAGTGAATAAACATGTTTTTTGGCAAAGTAAAAAGGAAAAGAAATATAATTTATTTTAGTATATTCATCTTATATCCTGTTACTTTCCTAAACTTGTTTATTAGTAATAATAGTTTGTAAGCAATTCTTTATGACTTCCTAAAAGCTTACTCTTGTCATTTGCAAGTAAAGGTAACTGGATTTGTTTCAATATAAATGCCTTTTATTTATTTCTTTAGTAACTCCTCACAGTAGTCAGCCATTGAAGTTCCTACTGAGCATACACTTGTTTTAGAGCCTGTGCAAGGAGAAAATTGTGCCCTTCTGTGGTGGCAGGGGCCAGAGGCATCTTCTCACACTCCCTACTGTTTGCACACACATCCCAACCATATCACTTAGTCTAACTGGGTGTATATGCTCCAGTCACTGTGTCAGTGTTCTGACTGATCATGGCACCTCAGAGATGCACAGATACAGGCACTGTTGGGCATCAGGGTAGAGTCTATTTGTCAGTGGATCCACTTTCAGTGTGGCACCATTCTGTAGGCTTTCCAATGTACAAACATCAGAACACTAACAAGCATGAAGAATAACAATGAGAATGTGATGGTCCCAATGGAAAAGGGAAGTGCAGGGACTTACACTGAAGAAAAGATTTAGGATCTTCTTGACAGAGATTTCACAGTCATGGTTTAAGGAAGCACAACACAATTAAAAGAAAGTACACAGAAACATTTTAACACACTTTGATGCACATGTGGCAAGGTTCTAGAAGATCTTTGAGGGTGGGAAATATTATTGTTGGTGTCTTTGGAATATACAGTCATCTGAGGTGGCTGTTTTTGTTTTTACTTTTTGAATTTTACTTGCAGTCATATCATCATTTAGTCATTTGTTCAATAAGTATTTGTTCAACGACTTGCTGCCTAAGGAGTAGTTTCATTACCTAAATACCTATTGGTGAATACAACAATTTAGACATGGCTGTAGTCCAATAAAGGGAAGACAGTTATCTTATGTGTGCAGAATACACATAACCTCTAACTATGTTAAAGTCTATAAAGAAAACTGTAGTTTTTCTTAAAAGAGTAACAATTGTTCACAACAGCAACCATACACTGGGGAATCTGAAAACTTTACATGACAAGAGGGACAATTAACCAAGTTATGAGGAAGGAACAGTATTTGAGGATGATGGAAAAGCTTATGCAAAGACCACAGTTGCAAAATTCTGTGGCAAATATAAAATGGAAGTAACACCCATCTATAAAAAGCATGGTAGAGAACATGGAATAGAATGTTAGAAACGTTTGAAAAGATAGACCGGATCTATTGACTATCTTGGGTTTTACCCCAGAGAAGTGAGGAAGATTTGAAATGCTTTTAGTACAAGAACAATACGATCTATTTCACTTTTCAGAAAAATTCGTCTAACTACTGGGAGGACAACAAATGGAGATGGGCAAAAGTAGAATTAGGAAAACCAGGATGGAGGCTGTTGGAGATGTTCAGGGAATAGAAAGTGATGATTTGGACTATGGAGAGAGGTGAAATTATAATAAATTGAGAATGGATTGGATGTGGGGGTGATGCTCTGGAATGACCCGTTTATGAAGAATAATCATGAGAATGTGGTGGTACCAATGGACAAAGTGAAGTGCAGGGACTTACACTAAAGGAAAGATTCAGGATCTTAACAGAGATTTCACAGTCATGGTGTTAAGGAAACACAACACACTTAAAAGAAACTACACAGAAACATTTCAACACACTTTGATGCACATGCGGCAAGGTTCTAGAAGACCTTCGAGGGTGGGAAATATTGGTGTCTTTGGAATATACAGTCATCTGAGGTGGCTGTTTTTGTTTTTACTTTTTGAGTTTTACTTGCAGTCATATCATCATTTAGTCATTTGTTTAATAAGTATTTGTTCAACAACTCACTGCCTAAGGAATCATTTTAGTACCTGAATACCTATTGGTGAATACAGTAATTTGGACATGGCTGTAGTCCAATAAAGGGGAGACAGTTATCTTAAGTGTGCAGAATACACATAAGCTCTAACTATGTTAAAGTCTATAAGGAAAACTGTAGCTTTTTATAAAAGAGAGTAACAGTTGTTCACAACAGCAACCACACACTGGGGAATCTGAAAATTTTACATGGCAAGAGGGACAGTTAGCCAGGTTATGAGGGAGGAACAGTATTTGAGGATCATGGAAAAGCTTATGCAGACTACGGTTGCAAAATTCTGGTGCAAATATAAAATGGAAGTAATGCCCATTTATACAAAGTATGGTAGAGAACACGGAGAAGAATGTAAGAGATGGTTGAAAAGATAGACAGGATCTATGGACTATCTTGCATTTTACCCCAGAGAAGTGAAGAAAATTTGAAATGCTTTTAGTAGAAGAACAATATGATCTATTTCACTTTTCAGAAAAATTAATCTAACTGCTGGGAGGACAACAAATGGAGATGGGCAAAAGTAGAATTAGGAAAACCAGGATGGAGGCTGTTGGAGATGTTCAGGGAATAGAAAGTGATGACTTGGGCTATGGAGAAAGGTGAAATTATAATGAATTGAGAATGAATTGGATGTGGGAGTGAGACTCTGGAATGAACCATTTTGAGATGACTCCAGTATAGTTCTACAACTTCTGGATTGAGCAACTGGGTGTGGTGATTTCATTTTGGCTACAATATGAGGTACACAGACAGACAAAGAGATACTAATTTTGGGTCATGTCTTAAAGGGTCTTTAATGCTGTCCTTAGAGGGGAGACATAAATGTCCTTTGGAAATCAGCAGGGACCCCCATTAATGGCTTGGAAGTAAGTGTACTCAGATGAGAGACAAAGCACAAGGTGAGAGGAGACAATGGCCAGGGGAATAGATGACTGGAGCCAGGGAAGAAGTTCTGTAATAGGACACCCATTTCAGGATCCTATGTCTGGAAAGTCAAAATGGATGTGATAGGATCATGCTCATTAAGTCAGTGACAGTTGAGGGCAAGAAACTGGCAAAGGCAGTGGGTGAGAAGAGGTTAGTAGAACTAAATAATACAAAAATGTTAAGTCTGATTACCCAATGTTCCACTTCAGAAATGTCAAGGGAAGAGGACAGAAAGAATGCAAGACAGGTTACAGCAGCCCTTTCTGACAAGACAGTCATATGCCTTTCTCTTGCTATAGTACATTAGTTATCAAATGCTTCTGGAAACTTCTCAAATGAAATCCAATATCAACTTTTTTTCTTTATTATTCTTTGGCATTTGATAGGTAACCTGTTTTATCTATGTGATTTCTGTGAGAAAGTAAGATCCCTTTTAGTCTGCAGACTAACCACAGTACACCTGAGAATGGATTATTTTTTATTTACTTAGCACTCACTGGGCATTTTAAAGTGGGAAGAAAATATACACCTAGCTCTAATTTGGAAAATTATTCCTCACTTCTTTCCACATTTATATTTTATTTCATTCGCTCTCTTTACTTTTAGAATCTTTAGTGATTGTGACCACTCATTCTATCCCCAAGACTTGGTATAGCATTTAAAATTGTAAATCCGTCTGGATTCACTCCAGATGTGATTTCCTCATTTCAAGGTCCAAGGTGTTACTTCTTGTTTTTCTTTTTGGAGAGGTTTTTGCTATAGGTCGTGCATGCTCACCAGAAAGACAAAGAGAGACAGAGAGACAGAAAGCAAGAAATCACCTCCCAGGGGGGATGACCACGCCACAATCTCTTCTCCTTCATTCTCCTCTCAGGATCTTGGGCAATTTTGCACATGCGCCCAGCATGAGTTTATATCACCAGGTCTGGGACTCAAACTGCGGTCGGCTACATGGGAGTCCAGTGACATAGCCATTACACTTACTGCTGGTCCCTCAAGGTGTTACTTCTAAAACCAGATGCATTGCTCTGCATTTCTCCCCAGCCCCATGTTGATGTCAGAAATTCTGACTCCTCATCTACACTTATCTATATTCTTGTAAATTAGTCTATATAATCTAGAAGCCAGCTATAAGATTTCTTATTGGGAAACTGAGACATCCAGAGGTCAGACACCAAGTGAGGGGAAAAAAAGCAAAAAATTCAGTAAGTAGAGGGCTTTCTTGAACTTGTCCTGAATTGTACAAGAATCTATTTTTTAAAAAAAAGATTAGAGGGAAAGTACCAGATATGCCTGACCCCAACATCTTTTGAAAGCCCTTTCTCCCACATTAGGTCTCTTAACCCCATAATCTCCAGCAAAATTGTCAATTCTTTGTAACTATATATCTGATCTCTCAAATACCTCAATGTCTCTGTCAGCTACATGTTTTAAGGCAAGGTAGAGCTGTCCATAGCAAGCAGTTTTTTGAAAGCTACTGCTTACTGGAAGGGATCTGCTACCTGTAGCTTTTTCTAGAGTTGCTGTAAGGAAGTACCACCAATTCCATGAATATAAAATCAGACATCTCTTATTCCACAGTTCTGGAGGATAGAAATGTGAAGTCAAGGCTTTAGCAGGGCCTGGCATCCACTAAGACTGCAAAGACTCTGTCCTTGTCTCTCGCCAGCTTCTGGTTTTGGTATTTACTTCTTAGCAGTTTTTGGCTACCTCACTGCAATTTCTGGTTGGTCACAAAAACATTCTTCCATTTTTATAAGAACACTGATAATATTGGGTTCCATACCACCTCAGTGACCTCATGTTAATTTAATTACATCTGGAAAGATCTTAATTTCTATATTTCAAGTTACCACAATTAGGTCTTCAAAATATCTTGAGGGGACAGGGAGAGACATGATTCAAACCGTAACTGTAGCCTCACCTTACATCAGAAGCAGCAGAGGAGTAAGGGAAGCTGTAAGTATTCATGATGGTCACAGGACATGGAACACATGCCTAGGTCATACTCTCCTTTGTGTGTGTGGTGGATGCTTCTTTCAATGACTGAGTCAAACACCATAAAAGTCCTGCATTTTTGAAAATTTTAATTGTTTTATTCAAACTAAATATTGCCATCACAACATATATTCAGTATCAAAATTATAGAAGTGCTGTACACCTATTTTTTATACAAAATATTTAAAACTCATGGTATGTTTTATACTTAAAGTATATCTCTATTGGAATTAGACATATTTTATATGATCAATATTTTGGAAAATGTGTTTTTCTTAAAATTGGGCTAGGAGCCAGCAAGTGGCATAGTGGTTAAGGTTCTTGACTCTCACAAGATTGACCCTCGTTCAAGTTCCAGACCTGGTGGCTTGAAAATTATGCCAGGCACATGTGGTGTGTGTGCAAGATCTCTGGAGGAGAATAGAGGAGAAGCAGTGTGGCCATCTTCCCTGAGGGGGGATTTCTCATTTTCCCTCTCACTATCTCTGTCTCCCCTGTGAGTGTATGTGCCCTATCAAACAACCTTGAAAAAAAAAAAGATGGATTGTATTTTTAGAGCAGTTTTTGGTTAATAGAAAAGTTAGCAGTGTCCCCTTTATCAGCCCTTCCCCATAGACCTCTGCTCCCTCTTGGGGTCCTGTCACAGCTCAGGCCAGTGACAGTGACAATTCTCTGTGTGGGGGGCACCCTACTAGCAGATGGAGTCACAGGGACAACTGGGCCATGGCACTTCTGGAGGGCTGTGAGTTGAGTAACTGATGAGAGGCATTCGGTGACCATTGCTCCTTGCATGGTTCTGGATATTTGGGCTTCATCTTCAGTCCCACCTGGAGATCTTCGCACCCCAGGAAGTGGTCATGGCACTCCTTTTCCCCAGCCACCCATGCCACCCCACTTGATGATGCAGCTGTGAGTTCTACCTATAGGATGGCCAGCATTTTTGAGTTTTGAGCACCACTGCTACAGCTTCCCTGCATGTCCACAATCAGGTCTCCCAACAAGTATCAAGGTCGCATTCACTCCCTATGCATCCAGAAGGAGAAGCATAGGTGTCTGAGTCCCTGAGAAATTAGTGCAGCTACACATCTCCATTCTGACCATGGGCATTCTAGATACCACAGACACGACAGACACTACAGCCCACCCAAAACTCCACAGTACCACAGTCTTCTCAGACAAGAGTCATCAGTGCTGCAAACTGCTGTCTATCCATCTCCCAGGAACAGGGTCATCATGGTGTAAAAATGGGCTGCAATTCCACCTGTCTTTAGTTTAATGTCTGACAATCTGCAGCCATTAAATGAAAAGAAAACTTCAGGCAGAGACAGCACAAAGGAAAATAAGGAGCCGCCTTGTTTCTGTGCACAATTGTAGAAGAAATCACATTGGCTCTTAAAAATAATCCACACTAATCCAATGTAATATAAAGAAGATTATGATGACAATAAAAATAAATAAATTTTAAAAAAGAAAAAATAATAAAAATAAATAAATTTAAAAAAAGAAAAAATAAAAAAACAATCCATACCACAGGACTGCAGACAAGGCTGACTGAGATCAGTCTGCCACCATCTCTTTGAATCATTATTTCATCCTGGCACCACGTTCCCAGGGAGAACTAGACAAAGGCTCACCAGGAGGATTGATCCTATGTGTGGAAGCAAATTAACACAGCAGGCTTTTAGGAAAAGATGGCCTGGGGCTGCCTTGTGTTAGTGACACTATGGGACTGCTCTCTTCTGGGAGTGCCAGGGCTCTCCCAACCATATTGAGTGCTATCTGCTCACTCTGGTGGAGCCTGGATTCCAGAGAGCCTGTCCAGGGAAGGTCACTTCCCCCTGGGCCTGAGCCTGGCACCTCACAGCCTAGACATGCCTTCACACAGAAAGACAGGTTTCTTAGCATAACCATGGTCTTCTTGTCTACAAATTCCAGCTTTTCTTTAAAAATAATTATTCATTTGATTTTATTTATCATCATCATCATCATTATTATTTTAATTCACCAGAGAGTGAGAGAGATCAAATGAAAGTAAAAAGGCAAACCTCCAAGTCCAGGACTCTAACTGTGGTCAGCTATATGGAAATCCCACACCTCAGTCACCATACCAACTACTGGCCCCTACACATCTGATCTTAGTCACCATCCCACAGAAGTGACCATAGAGATTAATTCTGTCAACTGAACTGTTGTGTCACTAGCCAACAGTTGGGACTTCACAAGACCACCTTGTGCAAATGGTCACCACAGTACAACAGGTGAACACAAGTTACTGATAAAAACTGTATCACAAAACAGTACTTGTATGGCACCATTCCCATTGTGACCCACAGCCAGATGAGCAATGCAGTGAGGGTCTTTTTCACACTTGGGTAACTCAAGTATCAGAGGTGGTATCCTTGTCCACAAAGCACCAGGCCCTCAACTGGTCAAAGCAACTGGATCCTAAACAGATCAATATGAAAGACTGGGAGAGTGTCATTCTCTCCCTAAGCATGGACCCACTGCAAGCCACTAGGAGGGAAAGATGTCCCAAACTAGCTCCAGGAGAGCTTTGTTCATATCAGAGACTAACTTTGTGTTGCTGAATAGAGATGTCATGGCTCACCTCACTGGTGTTCAAGCACATCACTGGTTGGGGATAAAGGGCTGGATTGGACTTCACCTCTCCACACTGACGAAATACAGACACAGGTGACCTTAAACTCTTCTTTAAAGACATAGTCACTCTTGAACAAAAACCACGCACAACAAATCTGGTTCCTAAAAAGGAACCTCTGGTTCCTTCTCCGCAGGAGTTTGCATTTTGCTGCCTTCAGGCTCAGCTTTGAATCTAAATTCAAACTCAAAGTCCTGCCTCAGGGATTAATGTCTCTGAGTGTGGACAGCATGATCCACATCTATTGTTCATATCAGAGACTAACTTTGTGTTGCTGAATAGAGATGTCATGGCTCACCTCACTGGTGTTCAAGCACATCACTGGTTGGGGATAAAGGGCTGGATTGGACTTCACCTCTCCACACTGATGAAATACAGACACAGGTGACCTTAAACTCTTCTTTAAAGACATAGTCACTCTTGAACAAAAACCACACACAACAAATCTGGTTCCTAAAAAGGAACCTCTGGTTCCTCCTCCGCAGGAGTTTGCATTTTGCTGCCTCAGGGATTAATGTCTCTGAGTGTGGGCAGCATGATCCACATCTATTGCAGACAGATCTCCAAGGACTCAGTTCCTGCAGGGACCTACAGGAGACATTTCACTGGCCCAAAAGGACCTAAATTTAAATTGACTTTGAAATTTAAAGAAAGTTTTAGATATAGAATTGAGAAAAGCTAATCCATACACAGAAATCTTTGAGCATGGTTTATCACACTGACAGGTAGATCATCAGCAATATCCTCCATCATTTTTTTAATGTGCAATTGTACTGACACATTTAATTTCCATCTTCCATATTCATATTTTTAGTATTGTAGAAGATTTAGTAAATTGTAATTAACTAGCACAGGATCAAGGTAGCATGGAAAGAACACAGAAGAATGTTCTAAATAAACTTGGCTATCTTGATGATGATCCTTCAAACATTTTATATCTTCCTGCCTTTCTAACTGGTCTTTATAAAGAGAAAAGAAATTATAAAGCACTAAGCAAAGAATTATTTAAAATGAGTTTTAAAAATTTTTCTAGAGGGTGCATGAGAAAGAGAGAGAGAGAGAGAGAAAGAGAGAAAGAACCTTTCTCCAGGATGATCATAGTGCAATCCTTTCTCCATTTCTTCTTTGGAGATTTGGGCACACATGTATGCACAAACACACGCAGTGTGCTTTCCAAGTTGTCAGGTCTGTCGGGGAAATGAAATCATGGTTCACAGAGTTTATAGCTTTCTTCACAACCAAAGAAAATTGAAATAATGGAAATTAAAGTAGATAGTACAGTATTACCTTTTTTGCTTAACCAATGTATGCTCTTGTATAAAGTCCTTCAAGGAACTGCTTTGAGCTGTTTTCCAGCAAGGCACAGCCAGTGAGTTTCCCTATAGTGGGGAGGGCAGCACTAACATCCACACACTTCCTGGAAGGGTGGACACCTCAGGACAGTGCTAAGGTGTTCAGTATTTGCAGTAGGTTTATCATATGTTTCATATGCCCTCAGTGAGCAGGAGGCAGTTTAGGAGAAATACAAGTAAATAAAGTAGATGAGGCACTTACCCATATATCGCAGCCTGTCATGGAAGACAATGCCAAAGTAATAAATTAAGGAGTTAAGAGACCAGCAGTTAGCACAATGGCTGTTGCTGGGCTCCCACATAGTCAACCATGGTTCAAGTCCCGGACCTGGTGGCTTAAACTCACACCGGGAGCATGTGTATGTGTGCCCAAGATCCTGAGAGGAGAATAGAAGAGAAGGGATTGTGAGATGGCCATCCCCCCAGGGTAGTTTCTTGCTTTCTGTCTCTCTGTATCTCTGTCTTTCTGGTGAGTGAACACGCCCTATAGCAAAAACCTCTCCAAAAAAAGAAAAGAAAGATAATTCATTAATTAATTAAGGAGTTGAGAGAGCCACAGGTGGATTCAACTGGGCCAGTTTGACTGCTTGAAAGGAAAGGTTATTTATTTGGTCCTCAGAATATAACTGCAGAAACAATAGAATGGGTGAATGATAGTAAATGTGGGTTTGAGAGTTTCAAATACCAAACTAAACATGCAAATTCCCAGGCACAGAGCACAAAGTGACAGTCATGAGTTGTGAAGGTCAAGGGTTTGCTAATGCAGAGTGCAAAGGGGAGAATTCCCACTTGATTAATTGCTTCCTATAACAACTTATTTTTTTTAATTTATTTTCAAGGATTATTTATTTAATTCCATTTGTTATTATTATTTTTGAATTTGACCAGACACAGAGAGAGAAATGGAAAGAGAAAGGAAGCAGCCAGGTTCAGGACTTGATATGGAAATCCAGCACCTATAACCACCATGCCACTTGCCAGCCCTCGTATAAAAATTTATTAATGACAAAATAGTAGGTATATGTCATATTTATTTACTTATTTTAGTATTTTAATATAGGGCTACTGCACTCTCTTCAGAGAGACAGTGAGAAGGGAAAGTGAAAAATCACCCCCCAGAGGTATGGCTATGCAGCAATCCCTTCTATACTCTCTTCTCAGGATTTTGGTTATATACACACATGCCCAGTGTATTTTTCAAGATGTTGGGTACAGGACTTGAACTGCAGAGTGAGCCATATGGGATCCTGTGCCTTAACCACCAGGCCACCTGCTGCCCCAGTTTGTTTGTTTGTTTGTTTATTTATAGATTATTGTTATAGGGTGTGTGAATTCACTGAATAGAGAGACAGGAAGAGAGGGAAAGCGAGAAGTAATCTCCTATGGCAGATGGCTACATTGCAATCCCTTCTCTGTTCTTTCAGAATTTGACACACACACACACACACACACACACACTCACACACATGGCCAACATATATTGGTAGTTCTTCAATAGATACCTAAGCAGAGAGGACAGCTTTAGGAAATCCAGTTAAGTCACGTGATTCAGGGCAAACAATTCAGCCAAGCAACAAGGCACAGAGTTTTAGGCCTAGACTACCATTCAGAGATTCTGAATGGTACATGTAACTCAAACGGATGATGTTCCCAGGGCTCCAGAAGACTTTGAAGTTTTTTCTCTCCGTTTAAGCAAATTGTCCAAACAATGAAGAGAGCTTTTGAGGGCCTTGTGATGAGAATAGGTTTCATTTAGTGGATGATCATGGTGTCAACTGAATAGGGGAGATTTTAAAGGAGGATCATTAATGTATAGAGAAGTTAAAAAATATGTTTATGGATGTGAGGATTGCACACATTACCATTTTTATACATTTTAAAAATTATATAGAGGAGAAGAAGCCGGGCCTTCAGCAGAAGGTTCCACGTGGCGCCAGCGAATTAGATTTTTCAGGGAATGAAGATTTTCTACTGATAATACAGCCTCCAACAAATGAGCTAGCAGTAGGAAGCCCCCCACCCCGCAACCCCAGCCTTCTATCTCTCTCTCTGTCTCAGTTCCTGTCTCTCCCTGCTTCTGTCTCCCCTTTTTTTGGTAATTTTTCCTTTTTTTTTTTTTTTTGGAGAGTTTTTCGCTATAGGGCGCGTGCACTCGCCAG
>NW_006203468.1:144141-147592 GCF_000334495.1 Tupaia belangeri chinensis | reverse complement strand
GGACGGTGGGGAGGATAATGGGAGATGGAAGAGGGTAGAGATAGGGAATCAAGGATGGGGGGGGGAAAGCTAAGCATACAGAAAGCAAGAAATGGAAGATCATCTGCTGACAATAACATGTTTGTTGATGTGCTTGATTGAGACAGTATACAGTGTACTCTGGATGGAAAATCTCATTTTGTATGTTGTAATGATGTATAGTGAATGAATGCAAATAAATAAATAAATATATCATAAAAAATTATATAGAGGAAAATTACAGATATGTATATATCTATAAAATATGTACATATAAGTTATATGTATAATTATAGAATACAAAGTAATTTTTGGATTTTTAAATGGAACATGGAACAATTGGACAAAGTAGTTAACATGTATGTCACCTGAAATATTTCACATTCCGTTTTTTTTGACAGGTTTTTTTTTTTTTTTGAGGTTCTTGCCATAGGGCGTGTACACTCATTGTAAAGAGAGAGAGACAGAGAGACCGAAAGTGAGAAATCACCTACTGGGGGATGGCCACGCTACAACCCCTTCTTCTCAATTCTCCTCTGGAGATCTTGGGCACACACACACACAGGTGTGCCTGGTGTGAGCTTAAGCCTCTGAGTCTGGGACTCAAACTGCAGTCAACTACGTGGGAGTCCAGCAATGTAACCATTATGATATTTGCTTGTCCCAAGAGGTTTTTGCCTTAGGACGTGTGTGCTCACCATAAAGACAGAGAAAGACAGAGAGACAGAAAGCAAGACATCACTGCTAGAGGGGATAGCCACAATGCAATCTCTTTTCCTCTATTCTCCTCTCAGGATCTTGGGCACACACACACATCCGTCCAGCATGAATTTTAAGCTGCCAGGTCAGAACCAAACTGTGGTTGACTATGTGGGAGTCCAACCATGTAACCATTATGCCATCTGCTGGTCCTGACATTTTCTGTGATAAGAGCATTGATATCATACCCTTTTGAAACCATTATGATGAATGATGAATTATGAGTCACATTCCCCATGCTTATACTACTCTTCACAACCCTTCTATAATTGAATGTATCCCACATGTCATCTTGTTCCTCTGTAGTTCCAGAAACCATGATTGAAGGATTTTTAATTTTCCCTATGTTTTAGAATCTTAAAATAGTCTCTATAAGGGAAACAGTACCATGGTAACTAAGGCATTGGATTTGCACGTGGTTGTTCATGGTTCAAATCTCAGACCTAGTGGCTAGATTTCTCACTCTTACATCCCCTATCTGGTGAGCACAGGTGATGCCCTGTTGTAAATTAAACAAATAATAATAATAATAATAATAATAATAATAATAATAAAATTAAATAACAAACTAAGGAAAAAGAAAAAATAAATGGCATTGGGCTTGGCAGTTTCTTAACCATTTGGCAAATTTCAGGTACTTTTTGGTCGCTTTTCTATAGTTTTATACACTGTTACTTTAATTCTGAAAAAAAGTGTTTTTAAATTTTTTTGCTGATAATAAAATATTAAATTCAGATCTTCTAGTCAATTATTAACTACACAATGTCTTTTTTACTAATTTGCAAATACATTTTTCTATGCAGTGAACTGGTCTTTATAATTATTTATTTTCCAGTTGGAGATTCTCAACTCTTAAAAGAATATTACTTCAGGGACCAGCAGTTAGCATAATGGCTATGTTGCTGAACTACCATGTAGTCAACTGTGGTTTGAGTCCCGAACCCAGTGGCTTAAACCCACGCCTGGTCTGTGTGCATGCATGCCCAAGATCCTGAGAGGAGAATGGAGGAGGAGGGATTGTGGTGTGGCCATCCCCCCTAGGGGGGGGATTTCTCGCTTTCTGTCTTTCTGTCTCTGTCTTTCTGGCGAGTGCATGTGCCCTATAGCAAAACCTCTCCAAAAAAAGAAAAGAAAAATGGTTCCCCTTTTTTGTTTTTTCATTAGTGTTATATATGTCTTTACATATTTCTCCATTCTCTATAAAATTATTCTGGTCTTAATTTCTTAATACTCAACCTTAATTTAAGTATTAAAAATTCTAATTTTTGTTTTTGGGAATTTTTTGCTTTAGTGAATGTGTGATCATTGGAGAGAAAGTGAGAAATCAGTCCCCAGGGTGGATTACCAAGCCATAATCCCTTCTTCTTTATTCTCCTCCTAGGATCTCATGGCATGCATCTACACATGACTGGCATGATTTTGAAGCCACCATGTCTAGGATTTGAACTGCGGTTGGTCATGTGGAAGTTTAGCAATGTAACCACTACACTATCTGCTGGTCCCCTGATTAGTTAATAAAGTATGTTAAACTAAAGTTTTTATGCAATCAGAACTCCAATTTTTTAAAATTTGTTCTTATGCTTTTTCTTTTTTGCTCCTTTTTTTTTTTTTTGTTATAGGATGTGTGCACTGACTGGTGAAACAGAGAGGTTGAGAAAGAGAAAAATAAAGTGAGACAGCAACACTTGGGGTAATGATCATGCCACAATCCTTTCTCTTCCATTTTGCTCTTGGGATTATTGGACATGCAGGAACACCTGCCTGGCATGTTTTTCAAGCCACTCCATTCAGGTCTCAAACCCACATAGTCAGCCTTGTGGGATGCAACTGCCTTAATCTCCTGGGTGAGGTGAGGTAGGAGTTAGACCCCATTCTAAGTAGATAGGAAATGAGCTCTGCATATTGGAGTTACTGTGGTTTTTCTTTCTGTGGTCTGGTGAATGTTCACCATGCCCCCATTTCTAGTCTCAGAAAAATTTAAGATTTCCTGTTGGCTGGGTGAAAATCAGACTGAAACCACTCACTGGAGCACAAAGTAAGTTTCAAGCCAGTGGGCCTGTGAACTGAATGGTGACCACATGGGAATACAGTGCCTTACCACTATGCCACCTGTTGTCCCCTGTTTCATTAAACTGTAATGTGTTGGGGCCAGCAAGTGGCATGGTGGTTAGAGGTGCTGGACTCCCACATGACCGACCACGGTTCATGTCTCGGACCTGGTGGCTTGCTTTCTCACTCCCTCTCTCTCTCTCTCTCTCTGATCAAGCTGTAAATAATAATAATTAATAAAGTTAAATAAACTAATAGAAAAACTAATCAGGCTTCTGAAAGTTCTCCCAGTCCTACCTGCACACATGTATATAATATATGTAAATGCATTTGACCAGTATCTCTATTACCTGTATTGTTTTTTAGTAATTTTTAAAATTATTACTCATACATTAAATTGATATACGTCATTTATATTGTGTAGAGACTTTATGCGGCATGATATATATCTCACCACGTAGTCATTTTCTTATCTTTTTTTGGAGAGGTTTTTGTTATAGGGCATGTGTGCTCGCCAGACACACAGAGAGACAAAGAGACAGAAAGCGAGAAATCACCCCCCAGGGGGGTTGGCCACACCTCAATCCCTTCTCTTTCATTCTCCTCTTGGGATCTTGGGCATGCA
>NW_006203468.1:142387-143880 GCF_000334495.1 Tupaia belangeri chinensis | reverse complement strand
GTGAAGCCCCGAACAAAGGGGCATTCAGGTTATATAGACACAAGTCCATGGAAAGAATGAGGAAGTAAACTAAGGGGCTTTCTACAGGGAGCTAGTAAATTGCCCAGGGCTTCCACAACTTTAGCATTTATAATGAGAGCGGCATCAGCTTTAGTATAAAAGCAAAAAAGGCAAAGGTTAAATTTTATGTTTACAAAACAGGATAGGCACAGTTTAATTTTATTCTTACATTCCCCCATTTTGCATTTTTGGCAAGGAGTTTTAATCATAAAACTTGTGTACCCATAAGAGTATTGGGATAAGTGTCTCGGCAGCCGCCTGGCGGCGTCAGGCAGCGGCCCAGGAGGCGGGTCACAGTGCTCGGCCTCGTGGCGGCGGCAGTGGCCCAGCCATTGGCGGCGAGCGCATTTGTGCCTGTGTGGTGAGACCCGTGTCTTTCTTCCTTCCTGGGCTCTCCCCGGGCAGCGTGGGCACCGGGGGAGCCCTTAGCCGCCTCTGGTAGCCAGGACCGGACAAGGGTTTGGTGGGTGGCGAGAAGCGCACTGCCGCCTCTTCGGCCACAGGCTCAGCCACGGGTTTGGCCTCTGCCTCAGCCTCGTCACCCGCGGGGGGCAGCGGCGAGGCACTGGAGTTGCTGGACCACTGCGATGTGTGCCGGGAGCGCCTGTGGCCAGAGTGGGAGCCGTGCCTGCTGCCCTGCCTGCATTCAGCCTGCAGCACTTGCCTGGGGCCTGCAGCACCCGCCGCCGCCAACAGCTCCGGATCGGTGGCGCAGTGGGTGATGGCGCTGTGGTGGACTGTCCTGTGTGCAAACAGCAGGGTTTTTTCAAATACATTATGGAGAATCATTTTATACAGAGAGTCTGGTGCAGAGCTATTTCTTTTAGCCACAGATATCCTTACTATTAATCTCTCTGAATTGTATTTCTATGTGGTTCATTGCCAGAATGCATCCGACAGTAGGAACCCTGTATGGAATTTGGTCTAGGGCAGTATGAAAATAGTATCTGTGTGATCAACAGACATCAGAATATATAAACAAAAATAAATAAATAAAATAAGTCCGATTAAAGAGGGGTAGGATGGAGGCACCCAGGCCTAGGGCCGGCCCATTGATGGCCACCACAATGGGTTTCTTAAACTGGATAAAGGCCTTCATAAAGTCCCTGATGGCTTCGGCAGTCCGAGTGCTCTCCTTTCTTTGGTCACTGGACAACTGACCAATTAGGTAGGAGTAATCTAGGCCACTGCAGAACACAGTCCCCACTGCACTGAAGAGCAGCAGTTTGCTGTCATCTGTGGCTGCGTTGCAGAGTGCTTGCCAGACATCCTTCATGATCTCAGGTGTCAGTGCGTTGTTATCCGAGGTCTGGCTGGACAGCAAGATGTGTGTGACCCCTTCTTTCTGCACGACAATATTTTGAAACCGACAGTTGCTTTCATTCTGGCAGATGCTGTACCTGAGCCTCTTGTCAAAGACATAGTCCTTTTCT
>NW_006203468.1:140519-141800 GCF_000334495.1 Tupaia belangeri chinensis | reverse complement strand
TGGGGTGTGTTTTGCTTTTCCATCCCTTCAACATGGCTTCTGAGGGAGGTGTTACTCGTAAAGGTCCCCAGAAACCATGCCAGGCTGCGGAACTTGACTCGCCGGGTGTGCGCGTCTGCTCGCTCTTGCCCTCTGTGCGTGTGTGCGCCGGGGCCAGCCAAGTCTCGAGATGGTGAGCGCACAGTCTATTGCAACGTGTACAAGCATGAACCCCTCGTGCTGTTTTGTGAGAGCTGTGACATTTTCACCTGCCGGGACTGCCAGTTTAATGTCCACAAAGATTACCAGTACCAGTTCCTGGAGGATGTGGTGAGGAACCAGTGCAAACTCCTGGCCTTCCTGGTGAAGCGCCTTGGGGACAAAAATGCCACCCTGCAGAAGAACATCAAGGAGGTCCGCAGCTCGATCCACCAGGTGTCTGATGTGCAGAAGCGTGTGCAGGTGGATGTCAAGATGGCCATTTTGCAGATCATGAAGGAGCTGAATAAGCGAGGCCGCGTGCTGGTCAATGATGTCCAGAAGGTGACGGAGAGGCAACAGGAGCGCCTGGAGCGCCAGCACTGGACCATGACCAAGATTCAAAAGCACCAGGAGCACATCCTGTGCTTTGCCTCTTGGACTCTGGAGAGTGACAACAACACAGCACTGCTGCTGTCCAAGAAATTGATTTACTTCCAGCTGCATCGGGCTCTCAAGATGATTGTGGATTTTATTGAGCCACATGGTGAGATGAAGTTTCAGTGGGACCTCAACACTTGGACCAAGAGCGCAGAGGTGTTTGGCAAAATTGTGGCAGAGCGTCTTGGCACCAACTCAGCAGGCCCTGCACCCATGGCCCCTCCAAGAGTCCCAGGACCTCTGAGCAAGCAGGGGTCTGGAAGCAGCCAGTCCATGGATGTGCAAGAAGGCTATGGCTTCGAGTCAGGTGATTTTTACACAAGTGCAGAGCCCCATGCTTCAGGCGTGAAGCAGTCCCGCTCAGGTGAGGACAGAGATGACCAGCCTCACGCGCAAGGTGCGACGTGTGAGCCTCAAATGCCTGGAACTGGACTTTACAGCTGACAGCCAGTCACCCATCTTCAAGGTCTTTTTAGGCTGCACTACTGAAGATTACAACGGAGCGGGGGGGGGCCCTGCCGCTGCAGCTGCTGGCCAGCCTGGGACTGCACCCCCAGGGACACCTGGTGCCTTGCCCCTGCCTGGCATGGCCCTGCGTAGGGTGCTCTGGGGTCACAATGCGGGGGCGCCACCCGGTGGCCCACTGTCGCCCCTTTTCTTACG
>NW_006203468.1:139509-140430 GCF_000334495.1 Tupaia belangeri chinensis | reverse complement strand
GAAGTCCATGTTCGTGTTAGTTTATCATCCAGTGTTTCTCCCAAGATCAGCACAGCACGGGAAATTACAAGCACACCCTGCATTTTGCACCGAATAAATTCAAGGTCACTGGGGATGGCAGCAGAGCGTGCGCTCTCCAGGCATCCCAGTGTCCACGCCCACCCGTCGCCCGCGCCCACTGGGTAGGGGGCTGTGCGGGCGCCGGGGCGGGCCATGGGCGTTCCCGGCCCGAGCAACCTGCAACTTCCCGGTGAGCGTCCCACTGAGGGGTCAGGGGCCGAACTCCGGGTGGTGGCCGGTGTCTCCAGGGTGACCCGCACTCCGCCCCCGCCCCGCTGCTGGCGGGATTATGCAACACTTCCTCCGCCCGCGCCCTGGTGCAGCACCCCCGCCTGCGGGGGGGCCCCAGCCTGGCTGTGAACAAAGCACACGCTGAGGGGCAGGTGTTGGTCAGGGCTGGGGCCTGGGAGGCGGCCATGTTGCGGTGGGGGGGGGCTGGTTCAGGCAGGACACCAGGGTCCTATGCTCCCTCCCGGTTGGAGGAGGAGGGTGAGAGTGAGGGGGGTCAGGTGATCAGGGTGATGCCTGGGAATCCAGGGCCAGACCCAGGTGGGAGGATTTTGTATCAGGTCTTGCCAGACGATGATGTACGGCTGGTGATCTGGATGACTTCCTGGTCCTTTCTGAAAAATAATGTCTTTAACGGCAAAAACAGTTATGAGATCAAATGAGCCCTCGGGTGGCCATCCGACATTGAAAGTGGGCCACTTGGATGTACAGAACATCTGTCAGAGACCCTTCCTAATCTCTATAGATAGGTCACAACCTCTTCCCTTTACTTCAGTCTAATGTCTAAGAGTCAAATTCAGAGGAGCCACTACAGTCTGTCTCATCGTCAATGGATAGGTTAAAAAAACAGAC
>NW_006203468.1:136892-137903 GCF_000334495.1 Tupaia belangeri chinensis | reverse complement strand
CAGCCTTCCAACTTTTGTCTGCCTCATTCTAAAATTTACATAGTAGACCATTTGTCATCTATGCTGTCCCACAAATAATTTATTGTTTACAATTTAGGACAGGTTTATTTTACTTATATTTTAATTTCTATATTACTCTGTGGCTTTTATACTTAATATTAAGAAAATAAAGTCATTTACCATTTAGGGAGTTATCTGTTTTCATCTTTAGGTGGCCAATATGGGGATGTAGAATTTTTATACAAGTTGTAAATGTTTGACAGAGTACACTTGGTACATTTTGGCTTCACAAGGGCCAGGCTTAAAACTGCTTTGATGTCTAAGCAAAGAAAACTGCCTACATTTTGGTTTGTCCTGGTGGGAAATAAAAGAGATAATTTGTTCTGGTCATAGGTGTAGTTATTGTGGATACTTTAGGGTTTGGAGCACTTAGAAGGCTGTGATAGAAAAAAACATCCCATTGATACTGCATGCTGAGCCACGTGTGTCTATGGAATACTCAACATCAATGTGCACACCTTTAACTAATACTGAGAAGTGTTGCTTTAGCCAAAGTTGTGACCCAATTGACTCTGGATCAGGGCAGAAATGGTTCACATTTATTATTTGTAAAATTACCTACTGTTTCCTTTTATTATTTTTGCTACAGTCATTTTATTTGTATTTAAATGTTTTTGGCAACCTAAGAAGAAATGTAAAAGTAAAGATGCAGTAAAAATGAATGGGTTGATTTCAATTATTTTATGTATATCAAGTACAACAGCAAAACAGAAGAAAACATGTATTTCACTTTTATACCATTTTAACTTTTGTGATTTTTTTTTGTTGATACTTGCATAACGTGCATGTGTTGTAAAAACAGTTAACAGGGAATTAACTTGGGAAGACGACCAGGTTTGTTTAATGTCTTATAAGATTTTTATCAACAATCCAAGCATACATGATGAGAACATGTTTATTAAGTTTATGTAAGTAGAATGAAATTTTGTGAATGAAAATAAGAAAAAATAT
>NW_006203468.1:135946-136685 GCF_000334495.1 Tupaia belangeri chinensis | reverse complement strand
GACATTTTGGGGACACAGAAATTTGTGATTATCTGTTGATGATAATGTGTATAGTGTCTTCAACTGAACTCGTGTAAATTATATTCATGTTGGGTAAATTTACTATACAAGCTGTAGTGATGTATGGTGATTGAATTTATAAAATTATATTAAATTAAATTAACAAAATATAATATTAAAAATATGGGTGATGTTGAAAATAGCAATATTTTTTACCTTTTTGCTACAGGGTATGTGCTCTTACCAGAGACAGAAGGAGGGAAAGTAGATAAATCAATCCCCCCACCCCCAGGGTGGAGGGCCACACCACAATCCCTTCTTCTCCGTTCTCCTTTTGAAATGTTGTACAAATGGAACATATGTATGCAACATAATTTTCAAACTTCTGGGTCCCAGACTTGAACTGCAGTCAGCCATGTGGGAGTCCAGTGCCTTAACCGCCATGTCACCCATTGTCCCTAGGCCAGAATATTTTTGTTTAGAAGTGTGCTCAGTGGCACACCATGGAAAATGGAGGCAAGCACAAGACTGGCCCAAATCTCCATGATCTTTCTAAGTGGAATACAGGTCAGGGCCCTGGATTATCTTACAGAGATGCTAATAAGAACAAAGGCACCCATCACATGGGAAGATTATACACTAATGAGGTATTTGGAGTATCCCAGGAAGTACATCCCAGGATCAAAAATTATCTTTCCTGGCATTAGCCACTGTACAGTGTATTCTGGATGGGAAATCA
>NW_006203468.1:131094-135305 GCF_000334495.1 Tupaia belangeri chinensis | reverse complement strand
CCATAATTTAATTGATCTCCTACACCAGAAAGCATATCATGAGTGACTGACAGGATAGTTTTCCTGGACAGTCCTGTTTTAAATAAGTCTTGCTTGTGGTTAGATAAATATCATAAGGTTTTTAAGTTTTTATAGTAATTTCAGTCCAGTAAATGCTATCACTGTTTGCTCTTTCTGAAGATATAATTGGTAATTCATTAGTAATGCTCTTCTTTCTACTAAAGTTGTGAATGCCATGTCAAAACCTACTGTAGATTTGATGTGGTCTCTATACAATTAACCTGATTTGATCATTACACCTTTTAAAAAATATATTGAAAAATCACATTGAAAGACATAAACATGGATAATGTATGTGCATGATTTATTTAAAAAGAATGCCCTGTAGGGCAGCGCTCATAATAAAAAAAAAAAATAAGGTTGCACTACATTACATGAACTTTGTGACTTAATAGAGATTAGTAGGTTGGTGGGAAACACAGGAGATACTCTGGGAGACATGAGGGTAGGGAAAGAATTTTTAAATAAGACCCCCAAAGCACAGACAATAATCCCCCAAATAGGCAAACGGGTTAATATCAGATTAAAAAGTTTCTACAAAGCAAGACAGTAATTAGTATAAATCTACAACCCTTGGAATGGGAGAATATTTTTCTAAACTATGCCTCAGATAAAGAACTGACAAGCAGAATACACAGGAAACTCAAGTAACTTACCCCCCAAAAATGATTAACCCAATTAAAAGATGGTAAATTGAGTTGAACAAAACTCTCTAAGGAAGACATATGAACAACCAAAAAATGCTCAACATCTCTCATCATGAGGGAAATGCAGATTAAAACCACAATGAGATACCACCTAACCCTGTTAAAATGGTGAAGATTCAAAGTACAAAAAAAAAAAAAAGTTAAGTGTTGGCTGGTTGTGGTGAAAGGGGAACTGTCCTACACTGTCAGTAAGAATGTAAATTTGCCCAGCCACTGTGGAAAACGATATGAAGGTTCCTCAAAGATCTATAAACTGAACTACCATATGATGCAGTAATTCCTATACTGCATATCTACACAAAGGATAGAAGAACAATCATAAGGGTGCTTGCACATTTATGTTTATTGTGGCATTATTCACAATTGCTAAGAGATGGATCAAATAGATCGGGTCAACATTTTTGTCATTAAAAAAAAGTTGTCAGGACCAGTAGGTGGCATGGAGTTTAAGTTGCTGGATCCCCCCATGGCCAACAGTATGATTCAAGACCTGGACCTGGCAGTTTCAGAATCATGCCAGGAATATGGGCGTGCAAGCCCAAGATCCCAAGAGGAAAATGCAGGAGAAGGGAATGCAGTGTGGTCATCTCCCTGGGGGATGAATTCTCATTTTCCCTTTCTCTCTCTCTCTTTCTCTCAATCACTGTGTCTCTCTCTATCCAGCTCACACACCTGATAGAAGAAATTGAGGAAAAAAGAGAAGACATTTATGGGACAAATCATGACAATGTATATAGTGTCTCCAACTGGACTGGTGTGAATTGTATTCATGTTGGGTAAATTCACCTTACAAGATGTAACGATGTATAATGATGGAATGTAAAGAAAAAAAGTTGTTAAAATTAATTAATTATTTATTTAATTCAATAAATTATTGTTATTTTTCAACTTGACCAGAGAGAGATAGAGGGAGAGGGAAAGGGAAAGTAAAATAGAAAGTCTCTAAGTCCAGGACTCAAACTGCGACAGGCCATGTGTGAGTTCAGTGCTTCAGCCCCCACATCACATGCCAGGCTCATTTATTATCTTTTTATGTGTACAATAATTTAATTGATCATCTACACCATAATTCAGATGGACAGCTGATGACATATTTTTGTTGGAGAGTCCTGTTTTTAGTAAGATTAGCTTATGGTTAAATGAATGTTTTTGTGGTTGTTTCTTTAATTTTGATAGTAATTTGCACTCAGTAAATGTCATTTCTGTTTGCCCTTTCTAAAATATAATTGGTAATTCATTAGTAATACTCATCTGTCTACAAAGATAGTGGATGGCATCTCAAAACTTACTTGAAGGTCAGAAGATGGCATAGGGGTTACAACTTTCTGCTCCCTATGATTGATTGTGATTCAATCCCAGACCTGGTGGCTTCAAAATCACACCCAAAACTTGTAAATGCATGCCCAAGATTCCAGAAACAGTGGAGGAGAAGAGATTGTGGTGTGGCCATCCCCCCCCAAAGGATGATTTCTCACTTTCTGTCTCACTGTCTCTGTCTTTATCTCTCTAGCCAGTGAGCATATGTGCCCTAAGGCAAAAGTCTCTGAAAAACAAAAACAAGAACCTAGTGGATGCTGTTTTTTACTTCGGTTATATGTACATGGTTATATGAATATATAAATACTGGGGAAATCCCTTCACTTTACAAAACTGAGCAGACTCAGCTGTGTGTTTCTTTGTGTTCATTAACCTATTAAAGGCAAAGACTGAATATAAGGTAGTGATCTCTACTTTATATTTTTTATCTTCACTATCCCAATCCAATTATAATTCTCTGTATCTGATTCTCTTCCTTATTGAAAGATATTTTAGTGTGACTCATGTATATTATCAAATAAAGGATATGTAACATCTCACTTATTTTATAAGTGATTTTTAAAAGCAGATGTTTTTGAAAGTCAGTGTGTTGAGATTGAGTAGCAGTTAAAATGTGCCTTTGGAACTTTTTAAAGAATTGTATGTTTAATTGATTTATTATTATTATTTTTTAATGTATTTTTTAAATTTCAAAAACGTTTTAGTTTTAATAGATCAAAACTAAAAAAAATGTTAAGAGAAATTTGCTTAAAACTTAAAGCCAGTGAAAAAGGTTATGATTCAGTGGAAATAGTAGATAGATGAACCTATCAGCAGTTCAAGAGAAGACAAAATTCCTTAAACATGGAAATCAAAGCATTAAAGAAAATCAGTAATGTTTTAGTCTCAAGAAAAAATTCTATTTCACTAGTTCAGACTCACGTGATTAATTTCTCTCCTATTGAATTTTCAGTGTTACTGTGGTCTGATCTTTCCATTTAAACTCTGGAAGTTAACATTCAACTCCAGACTTGTCCATACATTAGGTTGGCTATTATCTTGGTTGTTTCTTGTCCTCTTATTTCTGTGTGTCTGACTTTAGTTTTCCTGATATAGCACTCTCATCAGCACTTCTTGGAGAGCTGGTCTGGTGTTGGTATATTCTTTCTGGTTTTGTTTATGAGAACGCTTTTTGTCTTTTTCACCCTATATGAAAGATAATCTTGCTGGGTATAATATTCTTGGTTGAAATTGGTTTTTTTGCTTAACACTGAATATATTTTCTCATTCTTTCCTTGCTTGCATTATTTTCAATGAGAGCTCTGACATTAGCCTTGCAGGATATCCTTTGAAAGTTAACGACGTTTCTCTCTTGCCAATTTTAGTATCTTGTCTCTGTTTGTGGTTTTGGTCAATCTGGCTATGATGTGCTTTGGGGAAGATCTTCTTGGGTTGATTCTATGTGGGTCCTTTAAATTTCTTGGGTCTGAATATTTGAGTCCCTTTTTAAATTAATTAATTAATTAATTATTTTCATTTCATTTTCTTCCATACATTCAATCACATTATTATTTGTCTTACAAAATGGATATTTCAGCAGGTGCACATTTCTCCCTAGTACTGTTGATAAAACTACAAAATATCTTCAACAGATAATACCACACCTCTTTGTGCCATTAATGTTTTGCCTCTCTGTCCCTCCCCCAAATATCCTTTCTGAGACTCTCCTCTTTCACACACACTATATCTAGTATTCACATCTATATACTGTGTTTCTATATCTTTTAGTCAATAAGTTTCAGTCATAGAGTGCAGACACTTGGTATATATTAAGTGGAGACATACAATGCCTCTCCTTCATAGCCTGATTTGCTTCACTCAGCTGTAAGTCTTCCATATTCATCCACTCCCTGTCAAAAGCCAGGGTTTTTTTTTTATTTTTATGGATGAATAGTATTCCATTTAATATATGTGCCACAGTTTTTCTAACCATCCATCAGTTCGTGGGCATTTGGGTTGCTTCCATGACTTAGCAATCGTGAAAACTGCCACAATAAACATCGATGTGCAAGCACTTTTCTGATAAAGTATTCTTCTGTCCTTTGAGTAGATACTAAGGAGTGGGATTGCTGGATCATATGGTAGTTC
>NW_006203468.1:116130-130390 GCF_000334495.1 Tupaia belangeri chinensis | reverse complement strand
GGGCATTTATTTCTGGGGACTCTATTCTGTTCCATTGGCCCACCTGTCTGTGTCTGTTTCTGTGCCAGTACCATGCTGTTTTGATTACCGCAGCTTTGTAGTTTAGTTTTGGGTCAGGGAGTGAGAAGCCGCCCACTCCACTCTTCTTGTACATAACTGCTTTGGCAATACGGCTCTCTTATGATTCCAGACTTTATGATTGTCTTTCCTAGATCTGTGAAGAATGTCTCTGGTACTTTGATTGGCATTGCATTAAATAGGTAGGTTTATTTGGGTAGAATTGTCATTTTGATTATATTAATTCTTCCAATCCAGGAACATGGGATATCCTTCCAATTTTTTTGTGTCATTTTCAATTTCTTTTTTAATCTTCTCATAGTTTTCCTTGTGGAGGTCTTTAACTTCTTTGGTTAGATTTATCCCTAAATATCTTAAACTTTTTGTGGCTATGGTAAATGGAACAACTTTTTTTCAGTTCTATCTGAGTCTGTCAGTTGTTTGTATATAGAAATGCTATAGATTTCTGGATATTAATTTTGTATCATGCGACTTTACTGTATTCATGTATTACTTTCAGAAAAATTTTTATGGAAACCATTGGGTCTTCTATGTATACAATCATGTCATCTGTAAATAGAGTTTCACCTCTTCTTTTCCTATTTAAGTGCCTTTTACTTTTTCCTCTTTTCTGATTGCAATGGCCAGGACTTCCAGTATATATTAAGAGGAGTGGAGAAAGTGGACATCCTTGTCTTGTACCCATTTTTAGTGGAAAGCTTTCAGCTTTTCTCCATTGAGTATGATGTTCATTATGGGTTTTTCATAGATAGTTTTTATTGTGTTGAGAAATAACCCTTCTTGGGAACCAGCAGTTAGCTTAATGGCTATGTCGCTGAACTCCCATGTAGTCGACAGTGGTTCGCGTCCCGGAGCCAGTGGCTTAAAACTCACTCCGGGCGCGTGTGTGCGTGCCCAAGATCCCGAGAGGAGAATGGAGGAGCAGGGATTGCGGCATGACCATCCTCCCTGGGGGGTGATTTCTCATTTTCTGTGTCTATGTCTCTGTCTGTCTGGTGAGCGCATGCGCCCTATAGCAAAAAAAACTTCTCACAAAAAAAAAAAAAGAAAGAAAAAGAAATGATCCTTCTATGCCAATTATGCTGTGAGTCTTCATCATGAAGGGATGTTGTATCTTATCAAATGCTATTTCTGAATCAATTGTTTTAAGGATGAAAGTGAAAAAAGCTTCATAGAATGCATTAGGAAGAGATTCACCCTTTTGGATCTTTAGAAATAACTTGAGCAGAATGGGGGTTAACTCTTCTTTGAAAGTTTTATAGAACTCAGAGCTGAAACCGTCAGGGCCAGGGCTTTTCTTTGTTGGAAGGTTATTTATTGCTAATTCAATCTCCTAGCTTGTTATGGACCTATTCAGACTTTCTATATCCTCCTGGTTCAATCTTGGTAGATTATACGTGTTTAGGAATTTGTCCATCTCATCCAGATTATCTTGTTTCTTGGCATACAGATATTCATTGTATCCTCTAATAATGTTCTGTATTTCTACTTTGTCTGTTGTTATTTTGCCTGTTTCATTGCAGATCTGATTCACCTGGTTCTTTTCTCTCTTCTTCTTAATAAGTCTTGCTAGTGGTGTATCAATTTTGTTTAGCTTTTCAAAGAACCAGCTTTTACTTTCATTTATTTTCTGTATCATTCGTTTATTTTCTATTTAATTTATCTCTGCTCATATCTTTATTATTTCCTTTCTCGTGGAGTTTTTTGGATCTTTTTGCTGTTGCTTTTCCAACTCTGTGAGGCATGATGTTAGGTGATCCATTTGCCTTCTTCCCATGTTCCTCTTATGTGCACTAATGGCTATGAACTTCCCTCTTATGACTGCTTTAGCAGTGTCCCAAAGATTATGGAAACTCATGTCCTTATTGTCATTGGCTTCCATGAACCTTTTGATTTCAGTCTTTATTTCTTCAGTAGTTGTGGAGTCATTCAGGAGTAGGTTATTTAGTTTCCATGTATTTGAATATTTTTGAGGATTTCTCTTGAAATTAAACTCAAGTTTAATTCTATCATGGTCAGAGAAGATGCTGGGTATAGTTTCTACACCTTTGAATCTGTAGAAGCTTGCTTTGTGTCCTATGATGTGGTCAATCTTCAAGAAGGTTCCATGTGGTGGTAGGAAAATCATGTATCTCGAGGTTTTTGGATGGAAAGTTCTATAGGTATCTGTTAAGTCCATTTGATTTATGATATCATTTAGATCCTTTATCTCCTTACCTATTTTTTTTTGTCTAGATGATCTGTCCAGAGGGGATATTGCAGTGTTGAGGTCTCCAACAATTAGTTTGTTGCAGTCTATCTCCCGTTTTAGATCTAGCTTTGCTTTCCTTCACATATTTGGGTGCTCCTGTGTTAGGCACATAAATATTAATAAGTGTTATATCTTCTTGATCAATTGACCCTTTTACTACAATATATTATGCTTATTTGTCTCTTCGAACAGTTTTTGTTTTAAAGCCGATTTTGTCAGAAATTAGTATTTTGACTCCAGCTCTTTTTTGGTTCCCATTTGCATGGAAAATCTTTTTCCAACCCTTAACTTTCAGTCTATGTATATCTTTATCCATGAAGTGTGTTTCCTGTAGGCAACAGATAGAGGGTTTTTGTTTTTTAATCCATTCAGCCAGTCTGTGTCTCTTGATTGGAGAAATTCATCCATTAACATTCAATATTATTATTGATGTTACTGGACCTGTCCCGACGTTTAAGTTAGCCATTGTCTTAGTTCCCTTTTACTCCTTTGTTTCTGGCTATTACTTCTTTAGTTTTCTTGGAACACTACTTTCTTCAGGGTTTCTTGGAGAGCTGGCCTAGTACTGGCAAATTCTTTTAGAATTTGTTTGTCTGGGAAGATTTTAATATTTTTTTCCCATATGAAGGATAATCTTGCAGGATACAATAATCTTGGTTGAAATTGTTTCTCTATTAACACTTTCAATACATCTTCCCATTCTTTTCTTGCTTGCATTGTTTCTGTTGAGAAGTCTGGTGTTAGCCTGATGGGGTAACCTTTGTAAGTCACTTGTTGTTTCTCTTTTGCCAGTTTTATTATCTTATCTTTATCTGTGGTCTTAGCCAGTCTGGCTATGATATGCCTTGGGTAAAATCTTCTTGGGTTGATTCTATTTGGGGTCCTTTGTATTTCTTGTGTCTGGATGCTCCAGTGCCTCTCTAGGTTTGGGAAATTTTCTTCCAAGATTTTTTTGAATAGGTTTTCCATGTCCTTATTAGTTTCTTCATCTTCTGAGATACCAATTATTCAGATGTTAGGACGTCTAATGGAGTCTAGTATTTCGTGTATGGTATCCTCATTTTGTGTGTGTGTGTGTGTTATTTTTCTCTATCTTTTTGGTGGTTTTCTCTAGGTCAGAAGTTTTATCTTCTACATCAGAGATTCAATTTTCAGCATGGTCTAATTGACTTTTAATACTTTTGAGAGAGTTTTTGGTTTCCTGTATTACAGACTTCACCTCTAATAGTTCCATCTTTTCCTTTCTTAGTGTATCCATTTCTGCCTTCATATCCTGGAAAGAATTTCTCATCTCCTGTAATTCATTGTCTCTTTTCTGTTCCAGCTCATAGTATTTGTTCAACATAAATGTTCTAAATTCTTTCTCAGACATTTTGGTAACATCTTCTGTTTTTTCAAGAAAAGAAAGGGAGTCACTGTGTTCTTTTGGTGGAGACATATTTCCTGCTTTATTCAGACCCGAGGTTCTTCTACTTCTAACCATTGGGAGATGTGTTCCCTTTGAAATACCATTCAAGAGAACATTCCCTCAAATAGGAGCAAGTGTGTTTCCTTTTTGCTGTGGAATGAAGACTGCCAAAGTCTCTTTCTGTTGTGTTTAGCAATGTGATCCAAGGAGGAGTATTCTCTTCAGGTGTACAAAAAAAGTATCTCCTCTTTCGCAGGTGGTTCAGTGAAAGGAAGGATCCCAGAGATTCTTAAAATACTAGAATATTTCAGAACTGTAATTCTTGACCTAACTCAACCGCCAGGGATGATGTAGATAAAGAAAGTGAGGACCAAATAAGTGGAAAGAAAATAATAAGGAGAATAAAGAAAATGATTTCACCAGGTTCCAAAGATGGAAGTGGGGTGGCTGTAGGGCTGAGGACAATCCTATGTGCTAAGGAGAAGAGAGAAATTTACAAATGAAAGGAGAATAGAAAGAGGCAGGGGAAAAAAGTGTACCTGGCTAACAGAGAGAGGGGTCTCTGGCTTGGGGGGGGGAGTTCCAGGCAGGACTAGAGCTGTGGCAGGGGAGTCCTACCTCAGAATTCCTGGCCCAGGGTTCAGAAGATGGGAGTCTTGAGTACCTTTTTTAGGTTTGGAAAGCTTTCCTCCAGGATTTCATGTAATAGATCATCAATGCCCTTGTCTATTTCTTCACCTTCTGGGATACCAATGATCTGGACGTTTGGGCATTTAATGGTATTGAGAATTACTTGTATGTGATTCTCATTTTGGGGGCTATTTTCTCATTCTTTTTGGTGATTTTTTTCTAGGTCAGAGGTTCTTTCTTCTACATCTGAGATTCAAATTTCTGCATGATCTAATCTGCTTTTGATATTTTCAATGGAAGTTTTGATTTCCTGTATTACATCCTTCATCTTTAACAATTTTGTTTGATTCTTTTTTTATAAGATTTATCTCCTCTTTCAGATTGTGCAAAAACTTCCTCACCTCCTGGAACTCAATGTCTCTTTTCTCCATCTCCTGGAGTTCATTTTCTCTATTCTCTTGCATATATGGTAGCTTTGTCTCTATGAATATTTAATTTTTTTATCTGATAGTTCCCTGAGTTTCCTTGTATTCTTTGTGGAGGAAGACAAGTTATTCTTTTCCATTAGAAGAGAAATATTTTCTTGGTTTCTCACATTTCTTGTGCCTCTGTGGTGGTTTCTGTTCATCTGATGGATTATACTTTTTTTCTTATCTTTTTGAGTTATATCTGAGCATAAAGACTAATGCAAAATGAGATGACTTGCAGTGTGGTTCATGGCTAGACTTGGGGAGCAGGAGAGTGAAGTCTGTGCAGAGGGTCTTTGGTGATCAAAGTCCCTGAATGGGGTTGTTTACAGCTCAAATATACATGACTGCTGATTGGCTTTTCCTGGCTCCTGGCTATACAGGGGAAGCAGGAGAGTGAAGTCTGGACAGAGGGTCTTCAGTGGTTGATATCCTGTTATTAAAATTATTTTTAATTTTGACCAAAGAGTTGTATTGTGAAAAAGGAGGTCTAAAACCTAAACTGCAGTCACTCATGTGGGAGTCCAACACATTAGCCACCACACCACCTGGCAACTACTGAATACTTTATTATTTAAGTCTGACAAAGTAATAGTGAATAATTATCTCTGGAAAATTGTTCAAAACTGTATAAAATGGTAGAATTTTAATACATGTGTGATTGATAACAGTGCTTTTTTCAACTTATTAGAAGGATTAGAGAAGATGTAGCATCAGAATAAATTTGAAAATTTGTTAACATAAGAGAATAGTTAAAAAGCAAATGCTTTCAGAAAACAGAAAGTAGAAAGAAAAAAGAAAAAGAATGAGAAAAAAGAAACAAAGAAATAAAAGAAAAGAAAGAAAGAGAGAAAAAGAAGAAAGAAAGAAGAAAGAGAAAGGTAAAAAAGAAAGAAGAAAGAAAGGAAGAAAGAAAAAAAGGAAGAAGAAAGGAAGAACGAAAGAAAAATAAAGAGATGGAGAAAGAAAAATAAAATATTTCAGGAGCCATGTCCAAACCCCAGAAGACCAGGCTAGCCCAGAGATTCTCCACAGGGTTTCTTTCTTTGCCTAGGGATGCTCCAGCCTCTGGAGGGAAACTCAGGGAATTAATCCACTCATTGATGGGAACACTTGAAAGATCATGGCCAGCCCAGGCATTCTATCATGAATCTCTGGCCTCACAGATCTTTGCTTATCTTTGGTGGGGCACAGCCCCACTCCTCCACAGCCATGACAGAGGAGAAACAGTAGCCATGCTTAAGAGACCCTTAGGGAAATTTTTGGGCAGTCTCTGATAACAGGTACTGCTCCAAACTATTAACTTAGAAAGCAGATAGTCAGGTTTTGTGTTGTTTTTAGATTTTGCTACATGGGACATACACTTGCCACTGGTGTGTGTATGTGTGTGTGTGTGTGTGTGTGCGTGCCGAAAACTCTAATAGAAGAACAGAGGAGAAGGGACTGTGGCATGACTAACTCCACTGGTGGTGATTTCTCACTTTCCCTCTCTGTTTCTATTTCTTTGGCAAGCACATGTGTCCTATGGCAACCCCCTAATTAAAAAACGGTTTCATAGTTTATTATTTTTATTAGTAAAAGAGAAAAAGAGAGAAAGAAAGAGCACAGACAGAGAAACAGGTGCTCTACCAGTGTCTCAACATATTATTGAAACACCCTCAGCCACAGCGAACCCCAGATTATGGGTACAATTATGACACGTGTACTCAGGGAGGTCTTGAGATTTAAACTATAAACCTTGCTATATGACTCAACTTTGCAATGTGTAATGATTTGTCACTTCACATTTGCTACTGTTTGTCTCATAAAAAAATGGCCATTCTAGTGGGAGTTAAGAGAAACCTCACTGTAGATTTGATTTATATTTTATTGGTAATTAGTAATGTTGAATTTATTTTTTTTTTACATACTTGGCCATTGTGTCTTCTTTAGAAATGTTTACTCATGTCTTGATTTAATTTTGTAATCAGGGTTTCTTTTCTTAGTTGAGTTTATTGAGTTTCTTATATACTCTGAATATTAATCCTTCATTAGATGAACAGATCTAAAGCATTTTTACCCTCCCCTACAGGGTGTCTCTTCTTCCTGTTGATTAATTTCTGTGAAGAATCATTTTAATTTGCTATAATATCAGTTGTACCTTCTTGCTTTTGTTGCCTCTGGGGTTTAGGTCTTCTTCAAGAAATCTTTGCTCACACCAGTACCTGAGGCATTTTCCCTATTTTTCTTCTATATTTCTATTTCATGTTGTACATTTAAGTTTGTAATCTATTCTTTCTGACATAGATATTGACTATTTTCAGCACCATGTTGAACTACTGTTCTTTCCCCATTCTATTATCCTGGCATCATTGTTGAAAATCAGTGGTGGCAGAGGGTGTGGTGGTTGAGAGTACTGGGCTCCCACATGGTTGACAATTTAAGTCCAAAATCTGGTGGCTTGTTTCTCACTCTCCTTCTCATTATGTTTCCCTTTGGTCAAATTAAAAATAAATAATAATCAAAATAACAAATAAATAAAACAATTATTTTTTAAAAGGAAAATCAGTGGAATGTAAAAAGTGGAGTTATTTCCAGTTTTTCTTTTCTATTAATTGGGCTATGTGTCTGTGTTTATTGTTTTATTTGTGCTGTTCTCATGCTATTTTTGTTCATAGAATGCTGTAGTGTACTTAAAGGCTAGTAGTGTAATTCTTCCAGGTCTTCTTTGTTTCTTTGTTGTGTTTCTTTGTCTTTTTAGGATTGCTTTCACCATTCAGTGCCTTTTGTGGTTTTATTTAAATTTCAAATTACTTTTTCTACAACTGAAAACCAGGCACACAAAGAAATATTACTGATGTTACTCATATCTGGAGACTAGAATGTATTGGTAAAAATAATGAGTTACAGAACCAACAGATTGCATGGTGGGTAAGGTGCTGGAATCCCACAAGGCCAACTGCAGTTCCAGTACCAGACCTGGAAGCTTGAAAATCATGCTGACACCATGTTGCACAACCATCCAGTTTGGATGATTTCTAACTTTCCCTCTCTCTTTGTCTCTCTGTCTCTTTCTGTCAAATGCAATTGCCATATCACAATACTACCCTAAATGACAAAAAAAAAATTAATTTAAAAGCCTAAGAAATAGTGGGTCAGCTAATGTCTAGGGGATGGGAATAATGGAGGAAAGGGAACATAGGACAATGATAGGTAAAGGTACAAAATTACAGTTAAGTGGGAAAAATGTGTTCTTGTATTCCAGGGCATACTAAAGTGAATGTAGTTAACAATGATCTGCAATATATCTTAAAAATGTAAAACAATTTATAATGTTTCCAACAGATATAATAAACATTTGAGGTGGTCTGTATGCAATAACCTGATTTGATCATCACACATTGTATTTATGTATTGAACAATCACACTGAACCTTATAAATATGAATAATGTATATGTATCAGTTAATTTTAAAAGTGTGCCCTGAGAAGATTCTGGAAATACATTGCCTGTAGGGCAGTGCTTATAGTATAAAGAAAGGCTAGAGATCACATAATATGAACTTGTAACTCTGATAAAGATTAGCAGACCCCCTAGTGGTGAACAGGGTAAAATTTATGATGACTCTGCACCTATTTGGTGCCAACTGTTCTTTTAAAATTTTTATTTTCTTTTATGAAAAAAGAGAGAGGCACTCATATTTCCCATGTGGCTTCCAGAATTGTGCAGCTGAACACAAAGTTCTTGTGCCTGTGATGCTCAACCAGGCATCAATTGTTAATACTACAAATTTAAATAATCTTCTCTTCTGTTGTCAGAAAATTCCAGTATCTTTAATAGGGACTATTTCAAAGTTTTTTGTTTTTTGTTTTTTTTTTTTTCAGGTTGTTGCTATAGGGTGCATATGCTCGCCAGACAGAGAGACAGAAAGACAGAAAGCAAGAAATCACCCTCCAGGGGGGATGGCCATGCCACAACCCACTCTCCTTCATTCTCTTCTCTGGATCCTGGGCATGTACATACATACCTGACGTGAGTTTTACGCCACCGGGTCTGGGACTCAAACTGAGGTTGGCTACATGAGAGTCCAGCGACATAGCCATTACGCTAACTGCTGGTCCCTCAAAGTTTTTTTTTTTTTTAAAGGAATTGCACGGCCATGTGAGAATTCAGCACCTTAAACCTCATGCCATCTGCTGGCCCCCCAAATTTTAGTAAAGGCAAATTATATGGTTATATTTGTTAAGCAAAACAGCTTTAAACATAATGCATATTTTAATTTAAATAATAATTTCTCTCTTTTTTTTTAAAGGTTATTGCCAACAGGACTGTGCTGGTGAGAGACATAGACAGTGAAAGGGAAAATGAGAAATCTTCCCCCAGGGGATGGCCATGCTGTAATCCCTTCTCTTTCATTCTCCTATGGTGACTTTGGATACCCATGCACACATGACCCACCTGATTTCCAAGTTTACAGGTTGAGAACTTTGGGACTCCAACTACAGTGGACCATGTGGGAGTCCAGTACCTTAACCACTATGCCGCCTGCTGGATAACTAACAAAACCACCTGTGACAAAGCTGGAAACAGATCATACAAAAACTCCTGGGATGTTGCAGAAATATTGCTTAGAAATACAAGCAAAGTAATGTATAGTGATTAAATGTATAACATTTTAAAAAAATTAAAAATCATGATTTATTGGGCCAACAGGTGGGATGGTCATTAAGGTGTAGAACTCCCACATGGCTGAAGTGGTTTGAGTCCTGGATCTGGTGGGACTCAATCCAAAAAGTCTCAAAAGTGCTTTCTTGACCAACAAAACCCTGACTTTTGACAGCAAGTGGAAGCATATGGAAGATTTACTGCTGAGTGAGGCAAGTCAGGATATGAGGGAGAGACATTTTATGTCCCCACTTAACATATACGAAGGTCTGCACTCTATGACTGAAACTTATTGACTAATGGTTGTACAAATACAATAGATGGGTGTGAATGTCAGATGAGGTGTGTGTGAAGGAGTGGGGCCTAACGAAGGACATTTGGAGAAGGGATATGGAGGTAGAGCATTGATGGGATGGGGACGGCTGGTGTTATCGGTCAAAGATATTTTGATCAACAGGACAGGGGAGAAATGTTCACATATTGAAATGCTCAAATTGTAAGCTAAGCAATGTGAATGAATGTATATAAAATGATTAATTAAGAAAAAGAAGTAACTAAAAAATAAAAAGTGCTTTCTTGGTACCAGCAGTTGGTGTAATGGCTATGTCCCTGGACTCCTATGTAGTCCACCATGGTTTGAGTCCCAGACTCGGTAGCTTAAACTTACCCTGGGTGCGTGTGCGTGTGTGCTCAAGATCCTGAGAGGAGAATAAAAGAGAAGGGATTGTGGCATGGCCATCCTTCCTAGGGGGTGATTTCTCACTTTCTGTCTCTCTGTCTCTCTCTTTATGGAGAGTGCACATGCCCTATAGCAAAAGCCTCTCAAAAAAAAAAGTGCTTTCTCACCTTCCCCTTTCTCTCTCTGGTCAAATTTAAAAAAATGATTATAATAAAATAAAATAATTCTTTTCTAGAGAGAGTGAGAAAATGAGAAAGTAAGCTACCAGGTCAGGAACTCAATTTGCAGTTTTTCCTCTGCAATGCCTCAACCCCCACAACCCCCACTCCATCTTCTGTCCCCAAAATAAGATAATTTGTAAGAACAAACAAACAAACCTCTCCAAGAATCCCTATGGGATATAGAGGATAATGGCTTTAGCAGTGGCCCCTAGAGGAAGCTGTGTGGAGGCCAGGAGCACACAGCCTGGCAGTTGTGACCATCAGAGATGAAATAGTAGGTGTCTCACAGTCACTGATGTGGTCCCTCCCACAGGGGCCACCAGGAGGTGTCAGCTGCAGGGCCCTTGTTCTCTTACCTTTCGTCATCTCTCGGTCCCAGTAAGAATACTGGTCTCTTGGGACTAGCAGTTAGCATAATGGCTATGTCACTGGACTCCCATGTAGTCGACCGTGGTTCACGTCCTGGACCCGGTGGCTTAAAACTCACACCAGGTGCATGTGCGTGCATGCCCAAGATCCTGAGAGGAGAATGGAGGAGAAGGCATTGTGGTGTGGCCATCCCCCTGGGGGGTGATTTCTTGCTTTCTGATTCCCTTCTCTCTTTGTCTTTCTGGTGAGTGCACACACCCCATAGCAAAAAAAAAAAAAAAAAACTCTCAAGGAAAAAAAAAAAAAACAGTCTCACCCACTGACTGCAAGAAGAAAAGTACTACCATGCTTAGCTCCCTCTGGAACCTGGCATTTGACCTGGGTGGGTGGGGCCTCTGAGAGCACCTGTGAAGCCTTGGCCCTGACTGTTCTCTCAATTCCTCAGGTGCCTCTGGTGCTGGACTTGGGCCCTGATTCAGCATGTGGAAAGTGGGTCCCAGACAGAGTGACCCAGCAGCTCTTAAAGGCTGCACTCCTGGACTCAGGCTCAGATCTGCCTTCCAGGAGCAGCAGAGGAACCAAAAAGAGTGGAGACAGGAGGGAATGACAGGTTTCCAGTTCAGGTGCTGGACATCATTCCAGCACCTCCTGGAGGCCCTATGCAACCGGTTTCTGAGTGGATCCTCCATGAATTTTCCTTCAGCATTCCAACAGCAGCAGTGGCCTGTGGGGCTCACAAGACTCCATGCTCAGCAGCTCCAGAGATGGTGGTGGCAGTGGCAGAGAGCAGTTGGCCAGAGGTGACCCAGCAGGCCATGCCTTGGTGATCAGTTCCTTACTAGTGCACCTCTCACTGCATGTGTTTGGAGAATTTAAGTGTCTTGTGTGTGTAAAATTTGTACCCTTAGGTGACATGAATGTGCATCTTGTGATGTGTTGAACAAAGCCAAGAATAACCTATAATGAGGATGTACTGAGTAAAGATGCTGGGAATGTGCCATGTGCCTTGAATAATTGCAGCAGGGGGATACTATAGCATGACAGCCTTGTCTGTGTGTACCATAAAGGCTGCCTGGGTGAATGGTTTGAAGCAAATAGATCTTGCCCTGAGCGCCCTAAGATTAATAATCAATTCCTGTTTTACAAGTTTGCTTGTCTTTTTAAGAAGCTTGAAAAGCAAAGAAGAAATGAGAAAGAGTCTCTGGAAAAACAAAAATGCAGCCATACTCAATCCAGAAATGTGAGTTATGTGAGACTTGGTGATGAGATGGGCAAGCAAGCAGAGAAACAAAAAATCCTTTTCAAAAGAGGACCATCAATCTCAGGACACCAAATATGACTATAAAGACTGGGAAGGGGGCAGAGCAACAGGTGGTATAGCAGTTATGTTGCTGGACTCCCACATGACTGACAGCAGTTTGAGTCAAGACCAGTGACTTGAAATTCAGGTCAGGTGTGTGTGCATTCCCAAGATCCTGGGAGGAGAATAAAGGAGAAGGGATTCTGTGTGGTCCTTCCCTCGAAGGTGATTTCTACTTTGCCTATCACTGTCTCTGTCTCTCTCTTTCTTTATGGCAAGCACAGATGCCCTAAGGCAAAAACCTCTAAAAAAAATACACACAAGGACTCTGAAAATGGTGCCCATTCCTTAATAGTCATCTACACAGGTAAAACTGACAACAATTCTGTATTGACACCAAAGTTTACTGATTTAAACAATGACTTTTTATTAAGTTCCTTAAAACTGCACAACTACTTTTTTAATCTGAAGTCTCTATTTTCCCCAATGTAATATTTCTACATAATGTAATTTGAATACCACATAGTTTATTTCTTATAAATTAACACTTTAAATGTTAAACCAAGAAATGTAATCAAGCAGTAAAAATGTAATCAAGCATAGAGATCATGACCTCAGTTCTTCCATATTTTCCCCCCAAGAGTGGGAAATAGATTCTATGTAAGAAAGCTACAATATGTTAATATTTTTAAATTAAAAGTTTAATATTATGAGAACTCAATTCAAAGAGGAAATCAAGTTACTGTACTCACATGTAGTTGACTGCAGTTCGAGTTCTGGACCTGGTGACTTAAAACCCATATCAGCTGCATGTGTGTGTTTGCCCAAGATCCAGAAAGGAACATGCAGGAGATGAGACTATGGTGTGGCCATAACCCTGGGGGGTAATTTCTCACTTTCTGTTTCTCTATCTCACTCTGTCTCTCTGGCGAGTTCTTGTGCTCTATAGCAAACATCTCTAAGAAAGAGTAAATCAATTTACCATAATTACATTATAATTATCTAAATATAAAATTTACTACTGGATTGAAACTCACTTCTTCTTTTTCTTAAAATTGCTCAACAGATCATCAGTAATGAGGAATCTTTCAACTATACAACTCTATTTTTAAAAGGACTTTGCCACAGGGCATGTGTACTTAACAGAGAGAGATGGTGAGAGGCAAAGTGAGAAACTCCTCCCCCCAGGGGGAATGCCCATGCTGCAATCCTTTCTCCTCCATTCTCCTACTGAGATTTTGGACATGCACACATACATGCCTGGCATGATTTTCAAGCAGCAAGATCCAGGATTAGCACTGTAGCTGATCATATGGAAGTCCAGCACCTTACCCACTTTGCCACTTGAAGTCCCCTCTCTATGGGATATTCTTTATAGAGGTTTTTGGTATGGAGTACATGCACTCAACAGAGAGAAAAAAAGTGACAGAAAGACAGAATGTGAGAAATCACCCACCATGGTGGATGGCCACACTGCAGTCCCTTCCCCTTCACTCTCAACTTGCGATTTTAGACATGCATGCACATGCACCTGGTATGAATTTCAAGATGCTTGGTCCATGACTCAAACCATTTGGGAGTTCAGCACCTTAATCACTATGCTACCTCCTGCCCCCAAACTTTATAAGAATGCAGACAATCAATTATAAGTACCTCAAGCTACAATAACTTTGTTTTTAAAGATTTTTTTGTTTGTTCTCTTCATATAATTATTGAATTCTGGTGAACATCTCTAGGTACTTTCTTGACATTTAGGTAAAATGTTTAGCAACATTATAAACTTAACTCATAAAAAGGATAAAATAAAATTATCCAGAGTAGAAAACAAAAAGATGAGTACATCATAAAAACATAAAGATATCAACACAATTTAACACATCAGGAAACTCCAAAAAGAAGAACAAAGTACACTAAAAACTAGTAGAAACAAAGATATTAAAATTAGAATGAATAGTGACCAGCAGTTGGTGTAATGGCTATGTTGCTGGACTCCCATGTAGTTGGCCACAGTCGACTTTACTTTGTTCTTCTGGATTATCCTAACTTTTATGTCTATTTTTTTTTTTGTATATAACATGTCACTTTATGTACACATTTTTCATTGTACATTTTTATTTTTCTGTCAATATTATCATACACACTTCTATGTAAAAGAGAAAACAATTTTAATTTAAAGCATTAAAATCCTGGGGGGGCGCACCACGCGGCCGGGG
>NW_006203468.1:105868-112431 GCF_000334495.1 Tupaia belangeri chinensis | reverse complement strand
GCTTCAGCTTGCTGGTCCGGAGGCCACACGCCCGCCCTGGAGAGGCAGCTGAACGCCGGGCAGAGCCCCGGGTGGGGGGCCCTCCGCCCTCCGCCGCCTCACTCGGCGTGGGTCCCGGGGTAGGCAGGGCCCGCGCAGGGCCCGGGTGGGCCCGCAGCAGGGCCCTCTGCCCACCGCCGCCTCGCTTGGCACGGGTCCTGGGCTGTAACTAATCTTTTCTAAACTATTTATGTATTTATGGCAATACTCAGGCAACAGTAATGGATTGTCAGAAAAGTCATTACACATGTTTGCATAGAAAAAAATATGTCTTGACTCTTCCAACAACCCAATATTTTCTCAAAGAATTAGAGTGGGCATCAGCAGGTGATATGGAAGATTCGATCCTAGACTCCCACATGACTTATTATTGCAGCTTGAGTCTCAACCTGGTGACTTGCTTCTCACTTTCCCTTTCACTTTCTCATCTATGGTGAATGTGCATGACCTGTACCAAATTTTAAAAACAATAATAATGATAATGATAAATGAAATGAATAATTCTTAGAAAAATATTAGAGTGAAATTCAATTACATTTTTTTCTTGCACTACCTCTGTCTTTTCCATGAATCAGCAGATACTCTTGGCTTATATCTCAGGAGCATGTTTGGCACCCACATATATGTGTATGTTTTTGTTTGTGTTCCAAGCCCTATCTCTATTTATTTTTCCTTTATAATTAAAAAAATTATTTAATTTTATTACTATTATTTTCAAAATTTGCTATAGGACTTGTGCACCAGAGAAGGACAGAAACAAAGTGAGAAAGGGAAAGTGAGAAAGAAAGCGACCAAGTCTAAGAATCTAACTATGATTGGTCTTTGGGAGTCCAGTGCCTTAACCACCATGCCCACTGCTGGCACCAATTTTTCTTTTTATCTTTATTTCCAAGAGCACACATTAACTTACTACACACACACACACACACACACACAGAGAAAGAGAGAGAGAGAGAGAGAAACTGACACTTCTATAAAATGGTCATGACACAATCCTCTCTACACACTTTTTTTCTCTTATCACGATTTTACACAAAATAAAAACTCCTGCTGTGTTTGCAAAGTCATCTAGTTTGGGACTCATGTAACAACTTGGGTCTGTGTGATGCAGTCCCCTTAACCACCAGGATATGAGCTTGTTTCATACCTCTATCTTTAGTTCCTGTTTTGTACACTTGATTTTGCAACTCTTTCACAAAAAATGAGCACTTTTTATTCTTGGCATATTCTAACCTGAACATAAATATTTACTTTTACTAGTGATGAAAATCAAATGATTTCTATAAGAATGTCTGGAATTTCATTAACACCTATATAAAAATTCAAACCATATTTATTTATTACATGTTGGAAACATGGAAGCCTGATTTCTTATAACTCCATATTTCATATTTGACAATACAACATTTCATTTTGAGAATTACTTGATAGTGTACTTTGTATGACAGCAAATTTTGAGGGGCCCAAGTGTGAAGTGTATTAGAATGCTGAGTCGTCAATCTTTAAACTGTGTTTCTTTTTCTTTCTGTAATATATTTCCAAGTGTGGTATTCTTATATTAGTCAATTCTTTGTTCTTAATTGTCCAGATGTTTAAGCTTGGTTGAAAAAGTTATAAAATACTTTCTTAATTTATCTGTAATTATTTTGGACTTATCATCTGGCAATAAAAGTCAGATTCAAAGTTTAAGGCACCTACAGGTAGCCCTGGTGAATACACATCCTCCATTTCATGACTAGCGTGGTTCAGTATGAGAACTAAGATTGACACTACCTTACCCAGCAACAAACTGCAAGGGTGTCCGCTGGAAAGTTTCACAGTTGAGCCTAATAGAATGAGCATGGCCAGAAAACAGCTTACACATAATAGGGTATAATAGTGTTTATAAAATAAATATATCAAAACAATGAACATGTGAATTAAGAATAATGGTGTTCTATGCTTCGTTTCTATTTCTCTGTCTGTGTGAGATTTTTGCTATAGGGCACGTGTACTCATGATAGAGACAGATAGAAAGTGAGAAATCACTCCCCAGGTGTGGATGGCCATGTTACAATCTCTTCTCTTCCTTTAACCTCTTGGTATTTTGGGCACACATGCACATGCACCTCATGTGACCTTCAAGCTTCAGGGTTGGGAATTAAATTGCAATGGGCCATATGAGTCAATGGGCCTTCACCCCCACAAAACCTACTGGTCCCTATGCTTTATTTATAATAGTAGTTTCATTTTTATTGAGCAATGATAGGGACTAACAATGTAGTTATATATTTCATACTTGTTTGATTTGAAACACCTGACTCTGGGCAAGAAACACAAATAAAGCAGCAAACAGGTCAATGCCAGGCATGTTTGTGTGTATGCCCAAAATCCCAGGAAGAGAATAGAGGAGTAGTGATTGCTGTGTGGCCATACTGACTTGGAGGATAATGTTTCACTTTCTCCCTCCCTTCCACTCTCTGATAAATGTATGTGTCTTATAACAGAAACCTAAGAAAATAAAAAGAAGAAGAAGAAGAAGAAGAAGAAGAAGAAGAAGAAGAAGAAGAAGAAGAAGAAGAAGAAGAAGAAGAAGAAGAAGAAGAAGAAGAAGAAGAAGAAGAAGAAGAAGAAGAAGAAGAAGAAGAAGAAGAAGAAGAAGAAGAAGAAGAAGAAGAAGAAGAAGAAGAAGAAGAAGAAGAAGAAGAAGAAGAAGAAGAAGAAGAAGAAGAAGAAGAAGAAGAAGAAGAAGAAGAAGGAGGAGAAAAGAAGGAGAAGGAAAAAAAAAGAAAAAGAAGAAGGAGGAGGAGAAGAAGGAAGAGGAGGAAATACTTCCAAATACTATCAGTGCTTGTGAATGTAGTTCATCTGCCAGAGAAGAATAGGCTGGTCTGCAGCTTCTGAAGATCTCATTTCTTTTTTCTGCAAAAGTATCATATAAAAAACTTTAGCCACCATATACACAGCATGATAGATAAAAAAGCTGGTCATCATTTTCAAATTAGACTGTAGAAAATGGGGAAAAATTTGGTGGGCCCTTTCTAATTTTGCCACATAGTAATCCAGCAAATGAGCATAGAAAAAAAGTAAGTCCAGAGTTTACTGAAGTAAAAATCTTGTGGGTCCCTGCCATGGCTGCACCATGCCCATGCTGCTTGCAGCAGCAGCTGCTCCTCCCCAGCGGCCGCTCCCTGGGGGTCCCTCTCTGCCTGCAGGAGAGAGAGTGAGATAGAGGGAGGACACTGAGCCACACCGCCAGCATCAGAGTCCTTCACCTCCCCCTGCCAGCTCTTCACCCTCTGGGAGGAACATGGAGTTAGGATTTCAAAGATCTAGAAGTTATTCTCAAACATGTTGAGATGACGTTTGAAGTTAGATTGGAAGACAAGAGTCAACAAAAAAAAAAAAGAAGAAGAAAAATTTTGTAAGATAATCTCAGTGATACCTTAAAGAAACTGAAGATAAGAGCTGTTGACAAGACCGAGAATAGTTTAGAAGGATGCTTGGATTGTCTGCTGCAAGCCCTGGCTCAGAATAATGCAGAAACAAGTGAAAAACTTCAAGGAAGTGGAATACTTCAGCTGTTTGAAAATCTATTGACTCCCCAGTCTCCCTGCACAGTCAAAGCAGCTAACGCTATAGTAGACGTAGCCAAAAATGAATTTATGTGACTTCTATGTGTGGATGCTGAATTGATTTCACCACTGGTGCAACTACTAAATATCAAAGACTAGGAAGCGCTGCTTCAAATAGGCAGAGCCCTAGGAAACATATGCTATGATAGCCATGAGAGTAGAAGTGCAGTTGGCCAAGCAGGTGGTGCACAGATTGTAATTGATTATTTAAGGTCATTGTGCAGTGTAACAGATCCCACCAATGAGAAGCTCTTGACTGGTTTTTGTGACATGCTGATGAACTATAGCAATGAGAAAGACTCCCTCCAAGCTCAGCTTATCAATATGGGTGTCATTCCTACTGTAGTGAAATTACTGGGTATCCACTGCTAAGATGCAGCTCTTACAGAAATGTGTATTGTTTCCTTTGGTAATTTAGCAGAACTTGAGTCAAATAAAGAACAGTTTGAAAGCACAAATATTGCTGAAGAGCTGATAAAGCTCTTCAAGAAGCAAATAGAACATTATAAGAGAGAAATGATTTTTGAAGTCCTCACCCCTTTGGCAGAAAATGATGCTCTTAAACTACAGCTGGTTGAAGCAGGCCTGGTAGAGTGTCTACTAGAGATTGTTCAGCAGAAGGTGGATAGTGACAAAGAGTATGACATTGCCAAGCTCAAAACTGGTTCAGATTTAATGGTTTTATTACTGCTTGGAGAGGAATCCATGCAGAAGTTATTTGAAGGAGGAAAAGGCAATGTGTTTCAAAGGGTACTTCCCTGGATTACATCAAATAAACACCAGCTACAGTTTGCTGGAGCACTGGCCATTGCCAACTTTGCCAGATATGATGGAAATTTTATTCATATGGTCGACAACAAAATTGTAGAAAAGTTTATGGATTTACTGAACAGACACGTAGAAGATGGCAATGTGACCGTCCAGCATGCAGCACTCAATGCCCTCAGGAACCTGGCCAGCTCAGTTGTAAATAAAGCAAAGATGTTATCCTCTGGGGTCACAGAGAGAGTTCTGAAATTCCTGAAATCAGAAATGCTCCCAGTTCAGTTCAAACTTCTGGGAACATTAAGAATGTCGATAGATGCCCAAGAAGTTGCTGAACAACTGGGCAAGAATGTTAAGATAGTGGAGCATTTGGTGAAATGGTGTGAAGCCAAAGATCATGCTGGGTTGATGGGGGAGTCCAGCAGATTGCGCTCAGCCCTCATCTGGTACAGTACATTGAAAGATGTAATTAAAACCATCATACAGAGAGGTGGCATCAAGCATCTTGTTACCATGGCAACTGGTGAGCATGTAATAATACAGCCCTCATTGCTTTAGCACTAATAGCAGCTTTAGAATTGGGCATTGCTGACAAAGATCTAGAAAGTGCTAAACTTGTACAGGCTTTACACAGACTGCTAGCAAATGAGAAAAGTGCTTTCGAAATAAAATATAATTCCATGGTCCTGATCTGTGTTCTCATAGGATCTGACTCTCTACACAAGGAAGTGCAGGATTTGGCCTTTCTAGATATTGTATCCAAACTTCACAGTCATAAGAACAAAAATGCCACCCAACAGGCCTCTGTCGCAGAGCAGAGACTTACTGTGGAAAGCCAAGACCCACCCCTTGCTGATACACAGCATCATCCCATCTCTGAATTCCCTTTTGTCCTCCATCCAGCTACCTCTTCTGCTTCATTCTTTACCACTATCACATGTGCGTGCGTGTAATGTTTCAATACCAATTGCTGTAGGTACCTGCCTAATAAGATTTTTTAAACCCACAGTTAGTGTGAGCATGACTTTGTCAAAAACAGGTCTCCACTCATAACTGTTTTCTTGTATTCCTGTTGCTTGAGCTACATTAAGTAGAATGTGCATGGTATAGTCCTATGATGATGTAAACTTGGTACTACATAATAAATTGCTCTTCACATGTGGTAAACTACATAATAACATACTGGTCAATTAAAAACAAAGAATGCAGCAGAGTCTATCTAGCATATTAAAGACAAAATTGAATAAAAAATAAGCTCTTTTTTGATGCTCAAAAAGCACAGTGATCAAAAAATTGTATGACTGCTCATTTAGAGTTACCTACTAATGTCAAGCCAATGGTACCTAGAGTTAAATAAAATTTAAATGTTCTCATTCTTTAAAATAATTTTGTGAGTATTGGGAAGGTTTCACTGTCTTGAGAAATAGTTTGAAGCCAGAAATTTTCCTTTTCTGCTTTGAAAAAAAAGAGATGTCCATGGAAAAAATGTGGCATCTTCTCAAAATTAGTCAAAATAAGTTTCCACTCTGTGGAGTGTAAATTTTCCATAATCCATACCTTTCCCAAAATTAAATAGAATTATTTTCCAATCTCAGGCTCAAGAAACTCCTTTAATTACCATGTATTATGTACACATTTGCAGATGACACTTTGATCCTCTGCAAAAGAGTAAAATCACATGAAAAACAAGACACCTTTTGTGGTAGGGAGCTTTTCTGTAAAGAAGACCACACAGATATACTTTTTTAAAATTTTTATTTAATTTACTTATTTTTACATTTTTCCGCAAACATTTACTTTACATAGCAAAAAATTTTAGCTCATACTCCATAATTCTTGACAGTTTGCAAACAACTTTCAAAATTTCAAAATACTGAATTTTAATGATAATGTTCAAAATATGTCTTATAATTTTGTATAATTTTATGACTCTATAACAATAGAAGCAGTATGGTTTCATATATATATATATATATATATATATATTTATTTATTTATTTATTTAGAGTGCAGACATTCAGTATATATTAAGTGGGGACATACAATGCCTCTCCTTCATAGCATGGCTTACTTCATTCAGCAATAAGTCTTCCACATTACTCCACTTCCTTTCCAACGCCAGGGTTTTGTTGTTTTTTAGGCATG
>NW_006203468.1:97400-105174 GCF_000334495.1 Tupaia belangeri chinensis | reverse complement strand
TTCAGATTCATCTTTCTGCAAGTGGAGATCCAGTTTTGCCAGCAACATTTGCTGAAGAGATTTTCCTTTTCCCACTGGATTCACTGGTACTCCTTGTTAAAAATCAGTTGGCTGTATATTTGAGCATTCATTTCTGGGGACTCTATTCTCTTCCATTGGTCCACCTGTCTGTTTCTGTGCTAGTACCATGCTGTTTTGATTACCACAGCTTTGTAGTATATATTTGAGTCAGGGAGTGAGATGCCACCCATTCCGCTCTTCTTGTGCAGATCTGCTTTGGCAATACAGGGTCTTTTTTGATTCCAGACAAACTTTATGATTGTCTTTCCTAGATCTGTGAAAAATGTGTCTGGTACTTTGATTGGCATTGCATTAAATAGGTAGATTAATTTGGGTAAAATTGCCATTTTGATTATATTAATTCTTCCAATCCAGGAACATGGGATGTCCTTCCACTTTTTTGTTTTATTTTCAATTTCTTTTTTTATCTTCTCATACTTTTCCTTGTGGAGATCTTTAACTTCTTTGGTTAGATTTATCCCTAAGTATCTTATACTTTTTGTGACTATGGTAAATGGAACAACTTTTTTCAGTTCTATCTCAGTCTGCCTGTTGTTCGTATACAGAAGTGCTTTACTGTGCAGAAATTTCTTAATCTGATGTAATCCCACCTGTCTAACATGACGATTATTGCCTGTGCTTTGGGGGTCTTTGTTAAGAAGTCTTTGTCTGCCCCAGTGTCTCCCAGTTTCCCCAGTGTTCTACACCAGTAGTTTTATAATTTGTGGTCTTAAGTTTAGATCATTGATTCATTTTGAGTTGATTTTTGTTAATGGTGATAGATAGGAGTTCAGAATCACCTTTCTGCAGGTAGATACCCAGTTTTTCCAACACCATTTGCTAAAGAGGTTTTCCTTGTCCCACTGGATTGACTGGTAACTTTTGTCAAAGATGAGTTGGTTGTATGCTTTGGGGCTTATTTCTGGAGTCTCTGCTCATAATACCAGGGTATTTTAAAATCATGATTCTAGACCTGTCTAACTACTTATGGTGCATGGAGGGTTGGCAGGAGATGACAATATAAGACAAAAGATAAAAGAGTATAAAAGAGAATAAAGAAAGTGTGCAGTGCACAATTTCGTCGGGGGTCTGGAGATGGAAATGGGCTCTGCTGAAGAGCTGGGGGCAGTCCTGTGGGGTAAGGAGAAATGGGAAATTCTTTAGTCATATTCTAAAAGAAATTGGTCATTTTCTCCATGTATTAGTGATCCTCTTTTAAAATCATCTCTGGCTTTTTACCCCTGGGCCAGGAACTTCGAGGGAGGACTGGCCCCCATAACTTCAGCCCAGGGACCCCCAAGCTAGACACCCCTCTTTTACCAAGGTACGCTCTCAACCTTACCACACCACACTCCCATCTTTTGACACCCTGGGCCAGGAACTTTGAGGGAGGACTGCCCCCCGTTGCTTCAGCCCCAGGACCCCTAAGCCAGACACCCCTCTTTCAGCCAGGTACACTTTTTTTTCTTTTTTTTTCCTTTTTTTTCCCCTCTCCCCTTCTTCTCATCTTTCATTTGTAAACTTCTCTCTTTTGATTAACACATAGGAATGCCCTCATTCCCATCCCTCCCGGGCCCAGGAAGGCCGGGGTCCAGCCTCTGCAGGGCTGGGTAGACTCGATGGAGGCGGCGCTGGAAAGGAAGACTAAGGTCTCAGTGCCTTTTCATGCATGTCCTCAGCTGGACACTCGCTCTCTGAGGAGTGACAACTGTTAGGAATCATTGTGCCTTGTTATTGAAAATGTGATACATATAAATAAACAAGTAGGGGGTACATGTTCTAATTATCAATTCATAAAGTTTTAACAATGGAGACCATTCAGGGTTTGATTAAGAGCAGGTCTATTAATCATCAACACAGTTCAACAATTCTTTGATTGATGAAAGCAGGTTCCTGGTAACTTCAAGCAGTGCAGTTTAAGGAAACAATTCCAGCAGAGTTAGCTATCAACCGATGTTCAGCAGCAGCCGTCTTATGATTACTAAAAGAAAATCTCAAGCATAGATATTAGTTCTTATGGATTTTCATAAAGAATGATACTTATATAATTCTACAGAGATCTAAAACTTAAGGAATTCTAATATATTTACCTATCCTGAAGGGGTAAAGTTATTATTCCCTTGGTGAGGGTGGGGACAGTTTTTTCAACTGGTGGTAAAGTGACTAATAAGTTAATGAAAAACTTTAAAAGGGGTTTATGGTGTTGTGGATACACTTGTGTAGCCCATGGCACCACTGTTGTGTATTTTGTTAGAACATTAGTTACCATGGGAAGAGAGTGTCCTGGGCCAGTTTTGGCCCAGTCCTATTGTATATAAAAAGGTTATTTATAGTAAATGTGTCTTGAAGGGCCTTCCAAAGATCAAGAAGAACTTTAGCACACCCTTAATTGTGCCCAATGAAGCACTGTAATTAACAGTAAGTGGTCAGGGTAAAGGGGACCGGTCAGGGGACTTTTGGGAAATCTTACCACACAGATGTATGAGAGAACTATAAAATTCTTTTATAGTAGTATATCGGGGAGTCAGAGGGGGGTCACTTCCCAGCAAGGCTACCACAGTCCTGGAGCGAATAGCAAGCGGACCTGTCAATGTGCGAATTGACCCAAGCATTGTTCCAAGGTCGGGGGAGTACAGTAGCGGCCTTGCCAACATACTGAACCAACCAGAAGCGGAGCTCAAAGGTCAAAGGGCTCAGTGCGGTCCTGGAGCCCCACCAGGTCGGACTCCTCCACAAGAACTTAGGCGGGGGGAACTGCCCCCCATAGCTTCAGCCCTGGGACCCCCAAGCCAGACATCCCTCATTCAGCCAGGTACACTTTTCTTCTTTTCTTTCCTTTCTTTTTCTCTCCTCTTCCACTCTTTGTCCACTTGTAAATTTCACTCTTCTGATTAACACCTGAGAACGTCCTCAGGCATACCAAACCACACTCCCATCTTTTTTTTTTGGAGAGATTTTCACTGTAGGGTGCATGCGCTCGCCAGACAGACAGAGAGAGACATAGAGACAGAAAGCGAGAAATCACCCCCCAGAGGGGATGGTCACGCTGCAATCCCTTCTCCTCCATTCTCCTCTCGGGATCTTGGGCACGCACGCACACGTGCCCGGCGTGAGTTTTTTTTTAAGCCACCGGGTCCGGGACACGAACTGCGGTCGACCACGTGGGAATCCAGTGACATAGCCATTACGCTAACTGCTGATTCCCCACACTCCCATCTTTTGACCCCTGGACCAGGAACTTCGAGGAAGTACTGCCCCCACGTAGCTTCAGCCTTGGGATGCTCAAGCCAGACACCCCTCTTTCAGACAGGTACACTATTTTTCTTTTTTTTCCTTTATTTTTCTCTCCACTTACCCACGTCTTACATTAGTAAATTTCTCTCTTCTGATTAACACATAGGAAAGCCCTCAGTCCTAACACACCACACTCCCATCTTTTGACTCCTGGGTCAGGAACTTTGGGGGAGGTCTGCTCCCCCCCCCCCCCCCCCCCCCGTAGCTTCAGCCCGGGACCCCCAAGCCAGACACCTCTCTTTCAACCAGGTACACTTTTTTCTTTTTATTTTTTCCTTTCTTTTTCTCTCCCCTTCAGTTTGTCTTTCATTTGTAAATTTCTCTCTTCTGATTAACAAATAGGAACGCCCTCAGTCCTACCAAACCACACTCCCATCTTTCAACCCCTGGGCCAGGAATTTCAACTGCCCCCAGTAGCTTCAACCCCAGAACCCCCAAGCCAGACACTCCTCTTTCAGCCAGTTATATATATTTTTCTTTTTTTACTTTCTTTTTCTCTCCACTTCACTTCATCTTTCATTTGTAAATTTCTCTCTTCTGATTAACACATAGGAACACCCTCAGTCCTACCACACCACACTACCATATTTCGACCCCTGGGCCAGTAACTTTGAGGAAGGATGGCCCCCCATAGCTTCAGCTCTGGGACCCCCAAGCCAGACACCCCTCTTTCACCCAGGTACACTATCATTTTTTTTCCTTTCTTTTTCTCTCCCCTTCAGTTTGTCTTTCATTTGTAAATTTCTCTCTTCTGATTAACACATAGGAACGCCCTCAGTCTTACCACACCACACTCCCAACTTTTGACACCTGGGCCAGGAACTTCGAGGGAGGACTGCCCCCCATAGATTCAACCCCGGGACCCCCAAGCCAGACATCCCCTTTCAGCCAGGTAATTTTTTCTTCTTTTTTTTTCCTTTCTTTTTCTCTCCCCTTTCCTTTGTCTTTCATTTGTAAATTTCTCTCCTCTGTTTAACAGATAGGAACGCCCTCATTCCTACCACACCACACTCCCATCTTTTGACACATGGGGAAGGAACTTTGAGGGAGGACAGCCCCCCCCGTAGCTACCACCCTGGGACCCCAAGCCAGACACCACTCTTTCAGCCAGGTACACTTTTTAAATTTTTTCCCTTTCTTTTCTCTCCCCTTTCCCTTGTCTTTCATTTGTAAATTTCTCTCTTCTGACTAACACATAGGAACGCCCTCAGTCCTACCACACCATACTCCCATCTTTCGTCCCCTGGGCCAGGAACTTCGAGGGAGGATTGCCCCCTGTAGCTTCAGTGCCAGGACCTCCAATCCAGACAGCCCTCTTTCAGCCAGGTACACTTTTTTCTTTTTTTTTTCTTTTTCTCTCCCCTTCCCTTTGCCTTTCAATTTTAAATTTCTCTCTTCTGATTAACACTTAGGAACACCCTCATTCCTACTACACCACACTCCCATATTTCGACCCCTGGGCCTGGAACTTCGAGGGAGGACTGCCCCCTTATAGCTTCAGCTACCAAACCCCCAAGACAGACACCCCTCTTTCAGGCAGGTACATATTTTTGTTTTTCTTTTTCATTTCTTTTTCTCTCCCCTTTCCCCATCTTTCATTTGTTAATTTCTCTCTTCTGATTAACACATAGGAACGCCCTCAGTCCTACCACACCATACTCCCATCTTTCGTCCCCTGGGCCAGGAACTTCGAGGGAGGATTGCCCCCTGTAGCTTCAGTGCCAGGACCTCCAATCCAGACAGCCCTCTTTCAGCCAGGTACACTTTTTTCTTTTTTTTTTTTTTTCTCTCCCCTTCCCTTTGCCTTTCAATTTTAAATTTCTCTCTTCTGATTAACACATAGGAACGCCCTCAGTCCTACCACACCACACTCCCATATTTCGACCCCTGGGCCTGGAACTTCGAGGGAGGACTGCCCCCTTATAGCTTCAGCTACCAAACCCCCAAGACAGACACCCCTCTTTCAGGCAGGTACATATTTTTGTTTTTCTTTTTCATTTCTTTTTCTCTCCCCTTTCCCCATCTTTCATTTGTTAATTTCTCTCTTCTGATTAACACATAGGAATGCCCTCAGTCCTACCATACCACATTACCATCTTTTGACTCCTGGGCCAGGAAATTCAATGGAGTACTTCCCCCACCCCCATAGCTTCAGCCTTGGGACCTCCTAGCCTGACACCACTCTTTCAGCCAGGTACACTTTGTTTCTTTTTTTTCCTTTCTTTTTCTCTCCCCTTCCCTTCATCTTTCAATTATGAATTTCCCTCTTCTGATTAACACATAGGAATACCCTCAGTCCTACCACACCACACTCCCATATTTCGACCCCTGGGCCAGAACTTCGAGGGAGATCTGCCCCCCTATATCTTAAGACCCGGTACCTCCAAGCCAGACACCCTTCTTTCAGTCACTTACAGATTTTTCTTTTTTTTTTCCTTTCTTTTTCTCTCCCCTTCCCCTGTCTTTCATTTGTAAATTTCTCTCTTCTGATTAACACATAGGAATGCCCTCAGTTCTACCACAACACACTCCCATCTTTTGACCCCTGGGTCAGGAACTTCAAGGGAGGACTACCCCCTGTAGCTTCAGCCCCCCCGGGACCTCCAATCCAGACACCCCAGAACCCCTCTTTCAGCCAGGTACACTTTTTTTCTTTTTTTTTTTCTTTTTCTCTCCCCTTACCTTTGCCTTTCAAGTTTAAATTTCTCTCTTCTTATTAACATTTAGGAGCACCCTCATTCCTACTACACCACACTCCCATATTTCGACCCCTGGGTCAGGAACTTCGAGTGAGGACTGCCCCCCTTATAGCTTCAGCTACCGAACCCCCAAGACAGACACCCCTCTTTCAGGCAGGTACACATTTTTTTTTCATTTCTTTTTCTCTCCCCTTCCCCTGTCTTTCATTTGTTAATTTCTCTCTTCTGATTAACACATAGGAACGCCCTCAGTCCTACCATACCACATTACCATCTTTCCACTCCTGGGCCAGGAACTTCAATGGAGTACTCCCACCCCCAACACCCCCCGTCCCTGTAGCTTCAGCCTTGGGACCTCCTAGCCTGACACCCCTCTTTCAGCCAGGTACACATTTTTCTTTTTTTTCCTTTCTTTTTCTCTCCCCTTCCCTTCGTCTTTCAATTATGAATTTCCCTCTTCTGATTAACACATAGGAACGCCCTCAGTCCTACCACACCACACTCCTATCTTTCAACCCCTCACAGTATCGCGCACTGCACTAGTGCGCAGTGCTCAAATTTTTCTTTATTCTACGTATTATTTTCTTCCTAGTTATTCAGTGCTCAACTTCCTTTATCTACACCATCCCTGGCTGTTTAGATAGGTTTAGAATTACAATTCTGAAACATTCTTTTATTTTAAGACTCTCTGGAATCCTCCCTTTCATGGAACCACCTGTGAAGAAGGAGATACATTTCTTTGTACACATGAAGAGAATACTTTTTCTTGGACTACATTACTAAACACAATTGAAGAGAGACTTTCCTGTCTCCATTGCACATCAGAAAGGAAACACACTTGCTCCTCTCTGAAGAAACGTTCTTGTAAAAGGTTTGTCAAAGGGAACACATCTCCCAATGGTTAGAAGTAGAAGAACCTCAGGCCTGAATGAAGCAGGAAATAAGTCTCCATCAAAGGAACAAAGTAACTACCTTTCTTTTCTTGAAAAAATAGAGGACATTAACAAAATGTTCAAGACAGAGATTAGAACATTTATGTTGAACAAATACTATGAGCTGGAACAGAAAAGAGACAATGAACTACAGGTGATGAGAAAGTCCTTCAACGATATGAAGGAAGAAATGGACATGCTATGGAAGAATAAGACGGAACTATTAGAGGTGAAGTCTGTAATACAGGAAATCAAAAACTCTCTCGAAAATATTAAAAGTCGAGTAGACCATGCTGAAGGTCGAATCTCTGATGTAGAAGATAAAACTTCTGACCTAGAGAAAACCACCAAAAAGATAGAGAAAATACGAAAATTTCTACATTCCGTTAGACGTCCTAACATCCAAATAATTGGTATCACAGAAGAAGAAGAAACTAATAAGAGTATGGAAAACCTATTCCATGAAATCTTGGAAGAAAATTTCCCATGCATAGATAGAAAGGCACTCAAACATCGAGAACCAAGAAATACAAAGGACACCAAATAGAATCAACCCAAGAAGATCTTCCCCAAGGCATATCATAGCCAGACTGGCTAAGACCACAGATAAAGATAAGATACTAAAACTGGCAAGAGAGAAATGACAAGTGACTTACAAAGGTCACCCCATCAGGCTAATACCAGACTTCTCAACGGAAAAAATGCGAGCAAGTAAAGAATGGGAAGATGTATTGAAAGTGTTAAGAGAGAAACAATTTCAACCAAGATTATTGTATCCTGCAAGATTAT
>NW_006203468.1:94176-95830 GCF_000334495.1 Tupaia belangeri chinensis | reverse complement strand
AAAACATTATTAGAGGATACTATGAACATCTGTATGCCAAGAAACAAGATAATCTGGATGAGATGGACAAATTCCTGGACATGTATAATCTACCTAGATTGAGCCAGGGGGATATAGAAACTCTGAATAGGTCCATAACAAGCCAGAAGATCAAATCGGTTATAAATAACCTCCCAACAAAGAAAAGTCCTGTCCCTGATGGATTCACCTCTGAATTCTACAAAACTTTCAAAGAAGAGTTAACCTCCATTCTGCTCGTTATTTCTAAATATCCAAAAGGGTGAATCTCTCCCTAATTCATTCTATGAAGCCTCTATCACCCTTATCCTTAAAACAGATAAGGACAGGACAAGGAAGGAAAACTATACACCAATATCCCTGATTAATATAGACACGAAGATTCTCAACAAGATACTAGCAAATCGTATACAACAACTTATAAAAAAGATTATACATCCTATCAGGTAGGCTTTATCCCAGGAATGCAAGGTTGGTTCATCATATGCAAAATCATAAATGTAATACACCATATTAATAGGAAGAAAGATATAAACCATATGGTCATATTGATTGATGCAGAAAAAGCATTTGATAAGATACAACATCCCTTCATGTTCAAGACTCTCGGCAAAATCGGCATAGAAGAGTCATTTCTCAACAGAATAAAAGCTATCTATGAAAAACCCATAGTGAACATCATCCTCAATGGAGAAAAGCTGAAAGCTTTTCCATTAAAAACGGGTACAAGACAAGGATGTCCACTTTCTCCACTCCTCTTCAATATAGTACTAGAAGTCTTGGCCATTGAAATCAGAAAAGAGGAAAAAATAAAAGGCATTCAAATAGGAAAAGTAGAAGTGAAACTCTCTCTATTTGCAGAAGACATCATTGTATATATAGAAGATGCAATGGTTTCCATAAAAAACAATTTCTGGAAGTTATACATGAATACAGTAAAGCTTCAGAATACAAAATTAATATCCAGAAATCTATAGCATTTCTGTATATGAACAACTGGCAGACTGAGATAGAACTGAAAAAAGCTGTTCCATTTACCATAGCCACAAAAAGTATAAGATACTTAGGGATGAATCTAATCAAAGAAGTTAAAGACATCCACAAGGAAAAGTATGAGAAGATAAAAAAGAAATTGAAAATGACACAAAAAAAGTGGAAGGACATCCCATGTTCCTGGATTGGAAGAATTAATATAATCAAAATGGCAATTTTACCCAAATTAATCTACCTATTTAATGCAATGCCAATCAAAGTACCAGACACATTCTTCACAGATCTAGGAAAGACAATCATAAAGTTTGTCTGGAATCATAAAAGACCCCGTATTGCCAAAGCAGTTCTGCAAAAGAAGAGTGGAGTGGGCAGCATCTCACTCCCTGACCCAAATATATACTACAAAGTCATGGTAATCAAAACAGCATGGTACTGGCACAGAAACAGACAGGTGGACCAATGGAAGAGAATAGAGTCCCCAGAAATGAATGCTCAAACATACAGCCAACTGATTTTTGACAAGGGGTACCTGTCAATTCAGAGGGAAAAAGAAAACCTCTTCAGCAAATGGTGCTGGCAAAACTGGATCTCCACTTGCAGAAAGATGAATCTGAACCCCTACCTCTCACCTCTGACAAAAATA
>NW_006203468.1:85783-93449 GCF_000334495.1 Tupaia belangeri chinensis | reverse complement strand
CATGCCTAAAAAACAACAAAACCCTGGCGTTGGAAAGGAAGTGGAGTAATGTGGAAGACTTATTGCTGAATGAAGTAAGCCATGCTATGAAGGAGAGGCATTGTATGTCCCCACTTAATATATACTGAATGTCTGCACTCTAAATAAATAAATAAATAAATATATATATATATATATATATATATATGAAACCATACTGCTTCTATTGTTATAGAGTCATAAAATTATACAAAATTATAAGACATATTTTGAACATTATCATTAAAATTCAGTATTCTGAAATTTTGAAAGTTGTTTGCAAACTGTCAAGAATTATGGAGTATGAGCTAAAATTTTTTGCTATATTAAGTTAATGTTTGTGGAAAAATGTAAAAATAAATAAGTGAAAGGAAAAAAAGAAACAAAAAAAAAGAAACCTACCTTGTAAAACAATGTAAAAATTGAAACTCAAAAAATTTAAAATCTAAAATGCATTTTTTTTATCTAAATGTTTGTTTGCTAGCAGATGACCCACAGTTTGTGTACCTTTTAGGTGTACAATACATGTTTACTAAATGTATTCAAATAAATAATCTAATTGGATAAAAAAGATAAAATAAAATCATTCTGTTATCTCTGTTCAGACAACATTGTCATCATCCAGCTAAATGACACCTCACTCACAACACAAGGCCTTCAAAGCCTCTCTTCATTGTTTGGACATGATTTGATTAAGCAGAAGGAAAAATACATTCAAAGTTTTCTAAAGCCCTGGGAACATTCTTCACACTAGCTCTGTGTACCATTGTGGGAGAATCTCTTAATTGGAACCTGAGTCTATAACTTTATGTCTTTTGGCTTGGCTGCAAAATTTCCCCTAAATCGCATGACTTGACTGTATTTCCTAATGCTGTCCCCTCTGCTTAGGTACCGTTGGAGGAACTACCAATATGTATTGGCCTTTTACTTTGCCATTGAGCAGATCAATAAGAGCCCCCATTTGCTCCCCAACCACTCTCTTGGTTATGATTTCCACAATGCATTTCCTAATGATAAAAGAACTTTAGAAAGTGCTATATTTTTGCTCACTGGAGGGTATCAGTCCCTGCCAAACTACAACTGCCAGTTATGAAAACATCCTGTTGCTATTATTGCAGGAAACATGCCAACATTTTCAGCCCACTTGGAACCCTATTAGATCTCTACGAAAGTCCACAGGTAAGTGGGTTGTCAGGTTAAGGAACGAGAATCAGATAGCTCCTAATGTACTCCTCTTACATCTGAGCAAAGAAAACATGGACTCTCGGTTTACATACCTCTAAAGGCCCTCTTTTGGTTATTTGAACACAATTTTCTTAAACAGAGGGAAAAAAGGGACAGGTTCTTTCCTGGATCATGGGACTATTAACAGTACAAGTATTTGAAAGAAAAAGAGCTATAGTAGGGCAGCTGGTGATATGGTGTTTAATGTGCCTGGATTTCACTTGGCTGACTGCATGGCACAAGTCTTGATTTTGGTATCCTGAAGAATACACTGGGCATATGTGCTTGCATGCCCAAAATCCCAACATAGAAGGGATATTGGTATGACCATCTCTTATGAGGGGTGATTTCTCACTATCCCTTTATCTCTTTGTGGCAAGCACACATAATTCAATTTGCCCATGACAAATTAAAAATAAAAAAGAAGTAAAATTTGTTAAGTTTCACACATATTTCTTTCCATGGCCATGACATCCAAACCCCAGTAATGGGAATATTGATGATTCTTTTAAAGATGCTTTCTAAAAAGTGCACACAATATAGGGAACCATCCCATCTTAGGACAAGATAATATTAGAGGGTGTTCAGAGGACAATTAGACACAAAAAAATATAAAAACCTTGGCATTCATTATCACTTTGGACAAAGAAATAATATTCCAACACTGGAGATCCTCTAAACTCACAAAATGACTCAGTTCCCCCAGGTGAGGTTTACCAGATCCCTCTGCCCTTCCTCACGTCCATGCAGGTGGATCTCTTGGAAGCACTCCCAGTTACTCTCAGCATGACAGATCTCCACCTCAGAGATTCTTCCAGGGAAATTGTCTTATAAAAGGTTTCAGGAGACTTTACTGGTAAACACATAATTAGCATAAAATAATTATGTTGTAGAAAAAATTATTTTAAAAATATCATAGAGGTTATAAGCTTGTTTTCAAGACAATATATTTTAAGCTGTGTTGATAAGATACAGTATGAAAAACTCAATACATATTTTTTCTCAGAGTTTAATATTTTAGATTTGGCATCGAGGGAAGGAAACCTCTGATCCACATTGTCACATCAGCCCAGGAAGTCAGAATCACCCACATGTTGTTACACCATCTTTATAAAGTTTATGCATAGCTCAGTTTTCACTGTAGGCAATAAAGCATGTATTGAATCTTATAGTTTTTCTTTCATGCTTTGGCCTGGAAGTGATATTGTTACCTCTACTAGTCACATGTCCTTTCTCAAAAAAAATGGGATTGAAAACAGTCTTCTAATGGTCATATTGACAAAATAGAATCATTTCCACAGCAAGCAATCTCTTCACGGAATATTCCATTCTATTGTCTAAACAGGTAGAGAATTAGCTCCTCCCTGTTTAAGAGGGATTTAAAAAAAAACCACACTAAATTTAGAATCAGATTATTTTAATCTTTTGACAGATTCAAAAATCCTATATTTTTCAAAATAAAAATCACACCTATTTGGATACAATATAAACAAGAATTGCAAAAAATATTGCTCAGGAATAAGTACATACAGATGCATTAATAATACACATACAGTTCCAAGTGTGATTGCAAAAAGTTCACTGAATATATACACACAGTTCTGGACATGTACACTGTATAGTGTTACAATTGTATATTCAAACTAGGAAAATTGACGGTATGTTACATTCACTTACAAGTACACAAAATGCAAAATACAGTTCATCTTCTTTACAGAAAAGAAGGTCAATTCATACTTTCCAAGGTGAGTGGCTCTGACTGCAAGGAGAACTAGGTCAGAGTAAAATTTTTGCATTCTCTTTTAACTGTCACCAAATAGGCAAAACATTTCCATTTTTAGGATTTAAAAAAACACTAGTGTGTGAAGTGAATCAACTGAGTAACATTTATAAAGGTGCCCAGTGACCTCTGGCCCAGTGGCAAATCCAACCAGCCTTGAGAAATGCTCTGGTGTAGTCTGCAATGGGTAAATGGCTAATCAGGATTCCTCCCTTCTCTAGAAGCAGAATCAGATCCCTGCATGGGAAAGCCTTTGTAAATTTAAGTTTATTACACATAGCATATACTAATTCATTTTTAATCAACTGATTGCCTGCAGTTCTATGGTATACAAGACACTTGTACATAGGTGACTGATGTACTTGGGAGGCCACATATTTTGCTGAATATTGAATCTAAACCTCACATGCAGAAACTTCAGGGTGGTTAGTTTAATTTTTTTTTAAAAATTTTTAAAAATCTTTTTAACTCATTTGTCTTACTCTGAAGTTTTGTAAATAACCCCTCCCTACCTCTTAATGTTAGTAAAAATTAAAAACAAACAAAAAAACCTGAGAAGTCTGAATTTTAGTTAAATGACCCCAACCTGGTATTTAACGTTTTTATTAAAAAAAAAAAAAGTATGAGTTTTTTTTTTTAATTTTTTATTCAGGTTACATATGGTCCTTTTGATCTCATCCTTAATAATAAAGACCAATTTCCATCAGTTTATCAGATGGCCACCAAGGACAGCTCTCTGGCTTATGGAATCATCTGCTTATTGCTGCATTTTGGCTGGGTGTGGGTGGCGCTCTATGTATCTGATGATATGCAAGGGGAGCAGTTCCTTCAGGACGTAAAGGCAAAGATGATAGAAAAGGATATCTGTGTGGTCTTTACAGAAAAGCTCCCTGCCACAAAAGGTGGCATTTTATATCATGACTTCCTTATTGTAAAGAGAATCAGAGTTTCATCTGCAAATGTGTATATAATACATGGTGATGAAGGGAGTATCCTGAGCTTGGGATTTGGAAAAAACTCTTATTTAATTTTGGGAAATGTATGGATCACGAGAAATCTCCACTGCTCATATTTGGAAGATGTTTTGCATATTTTAAGTTATATGCCATACTCTTTCCATGGAAGCCTTTTTCTTTCAACCCAGAAAAGGAATATTCCTGGCTTTAAACAATTTCTCAAGACAGTCAACCCTTTCCAATACCCAGAAGATTTTTATTTCAGTAATCTCTGGGTTGACTTTTTTAATTGCTCACTTACTGGGCCACTATGAAGCAAACTTGGAGACTGCCAACCAAACTCTTCCATAGAGTTTCTACCATTTAGTTTTGACATGATGACAATATCTGACCCCAGCTATTTTATCTATCATGCTGTGCATGTGGTGGCCCAAGTTCTTTATAAGGTGCATCTGCAAAAAAATAGAAATGGGATCTGCAGGAGAAGCTGACCAGCCTATTTGTCCCTGGCAGGTAAACATTCTTCACAAGCACCTGATGACATTGGGAAGCATTTTCTTTTTTTTATTTTTTGAAACATACTTCTGCCCTATGTCATATGCTTTCACCAGAGAGACATATTGAGAGACAAACAGAAATCGTTCCCCAGGGGGTATGGGCACAGCACAATCCCTTCTGCTCTATTCTCTTCCTGTGATTTGGGCACTAGGCTTACACTCCTGCCTGGTATGATTTTCCACATTACAGGTCTGAGATTCAAACCGTGGTCAGTCATATGGGAGTGCTCCTTAACCATCACATCACCTCTGACCCCTGAAGTGTTTCTTTTATTTTTTTTAATTTTTTTGTTTTTAGCTTTTCCCCTTAGAGCAATTGTGCTTACAAGAAAGAAGAAAGACAGAAGAAAAGTGAAAATCACCTTCTAGGGAAATGGCCATGCTGCATACAGTCCCTTCTCAAGACTCCTCTTAGGATTTTGGGTGTGCTCACACACATGTCTGGCATGGTTTTCAAACCTCCAGATCCAGAACTCAAACTGTGGTAGGTCATGTGGAAACTCAGTCACCCTAACCACCAAGCCATCTGCTTAGGCATAATTTTTGGGATACTGAAAAAGATTATATATAGAGAATAAAAGTTTTTCTCTGAAGGGAGCTCTCTATTAGTAGTATATTATTGATCCACTCTGTGTTTTCTCTGTGAATTGCCCTTGGAGGCTGGCTTTTTCCCATCACCCTCTTTCTCCTCTCTGTCCCCTCGACTTCACCATGTCTTCCCCTGTCCTTGATTTTATAAAATGATGGGAAGAGAAAATAGGGAAAGTAATCACAATATAACCTTAACATAACTTAGAATGAACAGAATTAAGTTGGACAAAATATTCGAAGAAATGTTAGAATATTGTAAAGTCAGAATGGCCCTTTTGGGAGCATCTGAGCAGTTGTGCTCTTTTACTGGCATGGATGATCTATAGGTGTCTACAGTTATTTATTGGACCTGTCTTAATCATAACAGAATTAATTTTAATTTTTCTTATACTGTGTTCAAAAATCATGGAAGAGGGGACAGTGATCCACTTTTAAAACACTGAACCACTTTTGATGTATATAGTCTCAGGATATCTTATTTGGTTTATAAATAAATCTGTATTTTAAAGAAACACTAAATCTTGGAACCAGCAGGTGGCATCATGGTTAAGGCACTGGACTCTCACATGGTTGACTAGGTTTTGAATCCTGGGCCTGTCTCTCTTGTTCTCTGTCCCTCTTTGGTGGTACACACACCATATAGAAAATCTAAAGGGATAATAATAATAATTAATAAAATAAAATAAATTATTAAAAATGTAAAACAAATTTGTTGAGAAAGACAAGTAAATATAATATACATACATAAAAATAAATATCAGAAATTTAGTTTCCATTTGAATTCTACTGTACTAACAATAACATTTTATTTGCTCTTTGAAAAAGTTGAAAGTTGACTCTTGGAAAAGCAAGTTTTGTCAAAATGGCTATCTAGATATGTTAAAGATGAGAGTGCTTCCATTCTAAAAATGTAAAAACTGGGGGCCAGCAGTTGACATAATGGCTATGTCACTGGACTCCCATGTAGTAGACCTGGGTTTGAGTCCCTAATCTGGTGGCTTAAACTCAAGCTGGGAGAGTGTGCATGTGTGCCTAAGAGCCTGAGAGGAGAATGGAGAAGGGATTGTGGGGTGGCATCCCCCTTGGGGGATGATTTCTCAATTTTTTTCCTCTGTCTCTCTCTGTCTTTTCATGAGTGCATGCACCTATAGCAAAAACCTCTCAAAAAAAATGTAAAGACTGAAAGAACAGTTGTATAAACAATAAAAGTTAATTATTTTCTGCAAAAGAATGTCATAAATTTGAAAATAAAAGTCTAATATGTTTTATTAAAAATCTTCTTAGTGAGGCCTACAAGTGGTATGGTGGTTAAATCTCTAAACTCCCACATGACCGAGTGGTTTGAGTCCTGGACCTGACAGCTTGATTTCTCATTGTCTTTCTCTCTCTCTTTCTCTCTCTCTCTCTCTCTCTCTCTGTCTATCTCTCATCAGCACCAATGCCCTATTGCAAATTAGGAATAATGATAATAGAGACCAGCAGTTAGTGTAATGGCTATGTCACTGAACTCCCACATAGTCGACTGCTGTTTGAGTTCCAGACCCAGTGGCTTAAACTCACATCAAGCACATGTGCATGCTTGCCCATGATCCCAAGAGAACAATGGAGAAAAAGGAATTGTGGCGTGGCCATCCCCCCGGGGGGTGATTTCTCACTTTCTGTTTCTCTGACTCTCTCTGTCTGTCTGACGAGCGCACGTGTAGCAAAAACTTCTCAAAAAAAAAGTAATGATAATAGATAAAATTAAATAAATAATTCTTCAAACACTAAATCTTTGGTGGGATGGACCTATGGTCTATTGAATAAGGCAGCTAAATTCCACATGGCCCTAGTCCAAAACCTTGAGGCTTCAAAAACATGCCAGGTACGTGTGCATGCATGCATTTCCAAAATCCCAAAAGAAAGGAGAAATGAAGAAGAGATTGCAGCTCATTCCCCATGGGGGCACTTCTTCTCTCATCTCTCACATTCTCTCTATTTCTCTCTGGGAAGTTTACTTGCCCACCAGAAATAAAAACCTCTTTATAATTTAAAAGTTTGAGAACCACAGATGACATAATTTTTGTCACTGGACTCATGTAGTTTACTGTGGTTCAAATCTCAGACCTGGAAGCTTATTACTCATTCCAGTGGTGTGTGCATGCATGCCTCAAATTCCAAGAGGAGAATGGAGGAAAAAGGATTATTGCATGGCTATCCCTCCTCTGGCAAGAACACATCCCTATAGCAAAAATCTCTCTAAATAAAAATTAATTAAAAAGTTTTAAATTTTATATTTGTGACAAATTATTTCTTTTTATGTCACATGACAATAACACTTATACCAAAAGAAGTTCAAAATAAAGATAAAGAACAAAACAGGTTTGTTATTTTTAAAAGTGTTATTGAGGTGCAAATAGTATCCAAAAATTTCACCTATTTAATATTCATTTTTGGATAAACTTGAACTGTATATTTTTATACTACTCCTACAAGTATCAAGAATCTAAATCTTTTCATACTTATAGTGCCTTTTAAAAGTTTTTCCTACAAGGGACCAG
>NW_006203468.1:85370-85607 GCF_000334495.1 Tupaia belangeri chinensis | reverse complement strand
CCCAGAGGGGAAGTGAGAAATCACCATCCATGGGGAATAGTCATGATGGAATCCTTTCTCCATCTCTGTTTTTATCTGGAATTTGGGACATGAACAACCATGTGTCCAGTGCTTTGTTTTCTTTTAAAATAATTATTTTATTTTACTTATTTTTGTTTTTTAAATTTTGATCAGAGAGAGACAGAGAGAAAGAAAAAAGGAGAGTCAGAAAGCAAGTCATCAATTCCAGAACTTAAA
>NW_006203468.1:82900-85134 GCF_000334495.1 Tupaia belangeri chinensis | reverse complement strand
CCATGTATGCCCTTTATAAATGACCAAGTTTAGCCTCTAATTAGTCCAAGCCAGATTTTGTTAGTCTGAGTTTTAAGGAAGTCAATGTACAAATCACTCTTTGGGAAACATCCTAGAATTTTTCTTATGAGCTACAACCATTCCTCCATTGGTTTTGGAAAGAAAAAAGGGAGTACATCTCACATGACTACAGAACTGGTGACAACCCAATTCATATTAAGCTCCTACAAAAAAGGGTTGAGATAATAAAATAGAAGGATTACTTGATAGATATGGACTGTCCAACTCTACATTTAATGAAGTCCTAATTTGTAAATCCTGCCTTGAATCTAGTTTCATCCATTTCTGAGGAAAATCCAACAGACAAACAGCATTGGGTATAGTGTGCCCCTGGATGAAAAAAGAAAAACAATACATTATGATATCCACAATCTTGTGAGATTTTCTAATCACAGTTTGCTGTTGGCTAAAGTAGGAGATTTTGTCTATAGGAGCACCCATGATCAAGGCTTGGTCATCAACGAAGACATGATAAAATGGCCTGTTAGTTTCAAGGAGGTATGATGGCATTTCAGTGTTAAATATATACAGAGGTATCTGAACAGAGTCTGGAAATGAAATTGTGTGACTACCCTTTTTTGTGTGCTGTTTTTGTTTTTGTTTTCCAATATTTTTATTTTTTATTTTTATTTACATTTAATCACTATGCCTTTTACATTGTACAACACGACTTTTTCCAGCATGAGTACAGTGCATATCAGACAAGACAAAGACATTACCATATACATTATCATCAGCAAGTAGCTTTTTATTTTTGTGTCAGTTATATGTACTTCTTTGTCCTGTTTCCCTCCCTTCCTTAATACTCACCCTCATATTATCCCTATTCTTATTGTCTGTAATATCTACAGTAGCACTCCATGCTATTATACTTTCCAATCTTTCAGTTTCTTTTTTTTGGGGGGGAGGATTTTTTTTTAAAATTCATTTAACTTTTTTTATTTATTCATTTATTTTAAATTGACCAGAGAGGGACAGAACAAGAGAGAGCAAGAGAAGGATGGAGACAGTGAGAAAGCAAGTCACCAGGTCCAGGACTCGAACCATGGTTGGCCATGTGGGAGTCCAGCTCCTTAACCACTACACCACCTGCCAGCCCCAAAAGGTCACCTAACAGCAGGGAACCTGAGGCCTTGTCTTTCCCAGTGGGGGAGCTCAAGCTTTCCCGTTGTTTGCTGATAGGTCTGCTAGTGGTTTACTTTACAGTCCATTCTTTAATGTGCGTTTTTCCAGAAAGTGTTTCCTCAATGTTTTTAGTTGGTTGCAATAGCTTTATTTTATTTAACTTAACTCTTCCTCTCTAATTTTCCACAGAATCTTTAATTCTATTTACTTCTATTTTTAATCATCAATATTTTAATAATGTATTTTAGTTTATCTTGTTTTTGATTGAGAAAATTGTCACATTTGACAAGTCTCATGATCCAGTAACAATCTTAAATATTTTAAAATTAATTTCTGCTTAATAAGACCTCTTTAGGAGGACCCTTCTATCAATGGTATTACTATTTTTTTAGTATGTCAGTTACTTTAATTGTCATATTTAAAACAATAGATTTCAAGTCACAGTGGTAAGTAAAGCTTGAGAACACACAGTACTAGAAAGTTCCAAAAAACTTACACTATATTCACTTGCAGTTTGCTGTTTCAAAGAAGTATCAAGACAAAAGGAAACACTGCCACAATAGAATTCTTTTACGTCATGTTCAGACACTTCTCAAGCTGCTTTCTGTAAGGCTGAGTCCTCTACCCACTTGGCTTTACTCCCCAGAATGAAGTTCTGGAACACGCCCAGTAACGAATTTGTATCTCCATCTGAGGTTGTGTTGTATGGTCTTTATCTTGCCTGAATTGTCCATGCTGTCCAAATCATCTTTCTGTTTGTTGTTTTCAGCTGGTATTTCTAAAAGCTTACTTTCTGAAGCTGTTTTAATTGTAATCTCTCTCTCTCTCTCTCTCTCTCTTTTTGAGAGAGTTTTTTTGCTATAGTGCACCTGCTATCGCTGGAGAGCCAGAGAGCCAGAAATCACCCCCTGGGTGGATGGCCATACCACAATCCCTTCTCCATTCTCCTCTTAGGATTTTGGGTGCATATACACAAGCATTCTATGAGGTGTTTTTGTTTTTGTTTTTGTTTTTGTTTTTTGTTTTTTGTTTTTTGTTTTTTGTTTTTT
>NW_006203468.1:71015-82811 GCF_000334495.1 Tupaia belangeri chinensis | reverse complement strand
TTAAATTCTGGGATATAATATTCAACTCCAGACTTGTCCCTATGATTAAGTTGGCCACTTTCTTAGTTTTTGGACTCTTATTTCCGTGTGTCTGTGTTTAATTTTCCTGAAACAGCACACCCTTGAGACCTTCGTGGAGATCTTGTCTGGTGCTGGTAAATTATTTCAGGTTTTGTTTATCTGAGAATGTTCTTGTCTTTTCTTCCCACCTGAAAGATAATCTTGTCAGGTACAGTATTCTTGGCTGAAATTGCTTCTCTCTTAACACTTGGAATATATTTTCCCATTCTCTCCTCGCTCGCATTGTTTCTGATGAGAGATCTGCTGTTAGCCTGATGGGATGTCCTTTGTAGGTAACTTGATGTTTTTCTCTTGCCAGTCTTAGTATCTTGTCTTTATCTGTGATTTTGGTCAACTTGGCTATAATGTGTCTTGGAGAAGATCTTCTTGGGTTGATTCTATTTGGTGTTCTTTGTATTCCCTGGGACTGGATCTTTGAATGCCTCTCTAAGTTTGGAAAGTTTTCTTGCAGGATTTTGTGGAATAGATTATCAATGCCCTTATGGGTCTCTTCACTCTCTGGAATGCCAATTATTCAGATATTTGGACGTTTGATGATATCCAGTACTTTTCGCATATTATTCTCTAAGTTTTGGGCCATTTTCTCAGTCTTCGTGGTGGATTTTTCTAGGCCAGCTATTTTCTCTTCTACATATGAGATTCTATTTTCTGAATGATCTAGTCTGCTTTTAATACTTTCAAGAGAGATTTTGACTTCCTGTATTATAGACTTCATTTCTAACAGTTCCGATTGAGTCTTTGGTAAAGTGTGCAATTCCTTTTTTAGATCTTCCAAGAATTTCCTCATCTCCTGGAACTCGACAAGTTCTTTCTCCTTTCTCTTTAGCAGTTCATTATCTCTCTTCTCTTCCATCTCTGTTAGTTTCGACATTATGAATGCCCTAAATTCCTTATCAGACATTTTCATGATTTTCACCGAACTGCTTGTGGATGAAGAAGAGTTACTCTTTTCCCTTGGAGGAGAGGTATTTTCTTGTTTTCCCATATTTCTTGAGATCCAGCAGTGATTTCTTGTCATCTGATGGATGGTGTGTTTCTTTCAAATTCCTGAAATTCAGCCTGAATGTTCAGGAGCAAGCAGACAGAGGTGATCTAGAATCTATTTGCCATTCTGTTGTGATCACTGGTGCAGCAGATTCAGTACATATTGGGGAATATTTTAACCCTATTAGTATTTGGATGTTTAGCTACACTGCTCTTAGATCCATGTAAAAACACATTGAAAGGATATTGGAAGGTGGAGAGACAAGAAAAAGGAAAATGAGAGAGACAAACAACAACAAAAAGGGAAAAAAAAGACAAAAAAATTAAAACAAAATTGTAATTACTGTTCTTTTAAAAAAAGAACATGGTGGGAGGACCAGAGCGAAAATTAAAAAGATTAAAGGTGATTAAAAAGGTGGAGCTAAGAGTCAGAGAAAAAACTGTGCCTTTTAAAAAAAGTGTAAAAAGGAAAAATTACCAAAAAAAAAAAGGGAAGACAGAAGGAGAGAGAGACAGGAACCGAGACAGAGAAATAGAGATAGAAGACTGAGGGTGTGGGGGCGGGGGTTCCCTACCGCTAGCTCATTTGTTGGAGGCTGAATTATCGGTAGAAAATCTTCATTCCCTGAGAAATCTAGTTCGCTGTAGCCATGTGGAACCTTCTTCTCCAATCTTTCAGTTTCTACTATAGAGTGTGGATATTCATGTATTTTATTTGGTTTTAATTTCTTTTATACATTAAATCACTATACTTAGTTTGTAAAGTGAACTTTCCAGCATGAATGCATTTCACAACAATCCAGTTGGGGACACTATACTCATTATCATCAATAAATAATAATTCATTTCTGTGTCCCATAAATGTCTTGCCTTTCTATTTTTGTCTTCAATGTCTCTCCTCACATTCTCCTCCTTCTTTGACCCACTTCCCACACTAACTTAGCATTCAATTTACTTTTCACGGGGCCAGCAGGTGCTGTAGTGGTAAAGGACCTAAGTTCTCACATGGCCAACCATGGTTTTTTGTTCTGGACCCTGTGACTTGAAAATTATGCCTGGCATGTGTATGTGCATGCATGCCCCAAATCCTGAGAGGATAATGGAAGAAAAGGGTTTAAGGCATGACCAACCTCCTGAGGATTAATTTCTCACTTATTGTTTTTTTTTGTTTGTATTGTTTGTTATTTTTTTGTTTTGTATCTCTCTCTGGTGAAAGCAAATGAGTTACAGCAGACCCTAAAGAAAAATTAAACTCGTGCCTCAGTGAAAATACAAATTATTTTTTGAAGTCTGCCTTTTTAATCCTAACTTTATACTATGTGATTCTGCTTACATGCATTCTTACTAACATACAGATGTTTTCACATCTTTTTTATATGCTGATTTGTTTTCTTATGTTGTTTAAACAGCAGTCCAATTAAAATCAATGTGGTAATGGATATGCACACATAGTTGAACATTATATAATGAAAGGAATGAATTTTTAATTTAATTTAATTTTTATTTTAGATAGAGTTTTGCAGTAGAACATGTGTGCTTGCCAGAGAAACAAAGAGATAAAAAAAAGCCAGAAATTATCCCCTGGGGAGATGGTGATGCCACAATCCCTTTTCCTCCATTCTCCTCTCAAAATTTTGAGTTCACATGCACCTTCACCCAGTAAGATTCAAGCTGCCAGTTCTGGGACTCAAATTGTACTTAGGCATTTGGGAGTCTGACAACGCAAACAGTGCATCTTCTGCTGATCTCCAATTAATATATTTTTAGGAAAGTTTGTCAGTGTGTGAACATAATTGATTGCACTTACACAAACCAAGATGATATTGAACATTGCACATGAAATTAATATGATCTAACTTTTTTGTCATTGAATTGTCTTCTGTCTTTGTAGAGCACACAACTCTTATATATATGTCTATATGTATGTGAAAGTGTGTGTGTGTGTGTGTGTTTCTGTGTGTCTAAAAAAATTCCTCTATATATCCTTAAACCTATTACCATTTGTCAACAAAGTTCTTCTTATATATTGATCTTCTATAAACACAAGGAGAGTACAGATTAAAATATCATTCAGGTTTTTGTAGATACCATTCACATTTCCTCTTGTCATGTTACATACCATTTTTTTAAGAATTGTTTACATAATTTGTTATTATTAACCTGCTTCAATTTGATGAGAGAGAGAGAGAGAGAAAGAGAGGCAGAATGTGAAAGCCAGTCAATAGATCCAGGGATCAAACCATAGTTTTCCATATGAGAATCCAGTGCCTTCTCCACCCCACCACCTGCCAGACTCTTGCATATCTTTCTTTGTTGTACTAAACATCTCAAAGCATTGACTATAATCTCAGTCATAGATGAGGTAGAATATTTATACAACAGGAACCAGTAGATTACGTATTGGTTACAATGCTGGACTCCCATGTGACTAACTGCAGTTTGAGTCTCGGACCTGCTGTATAGACCCTCATGCTGAGTGCATGTGCATGCATGCTCCCATCCTAGGAAGAGATGGAGGAGAATTGATTGTGATATGGCCTTTCCCTCGTGGGCTAATTTCTCACTTTCTCTCTCAATGTCTCTGTTTCTCTCTCTCGTGAGTGCACACACCCTAAGGCAAAAATCTTTTTAAAAAAGATTTATATAACAATCATGCTTTACACATGTATTGTGTTAATATATAAAAAGCAGGGCTCTACAAATGTCAGAGTCCAGAAGTAAATTAACCACATTCTTATCATTCTGCTAGCACATAAAATTTAACTTAAATTTTTATTGTGTACCTACATATCACATTATATATTTTAAAATCGAGAACTAAAACTTTTCTACACAATCAGATATGAGAACCTAGTATAAATATTCTTGGGAACACAGCTTTTCAGAATATTTACCTTGTAAAAGCTGCATTGAAATTGTTTTGAAGAGAGTGATTACATAAGAGAAAAGAATGACCAAGGGATTAGTTTAGTTACTGTACAGTAATTAGGTACATTGGAGATATTTGGCAAATAATACATAAAGAGGGCTGGCAGATGAGGTGATGGTTAAAGCACTGGGCTCCCACATGGTTGACCATGGTTCTTGTCCCAGACCTGTGGCTTGCTTTCTCACTTTCCCTTTTTTTCTCTCTCTCTATTTCTGTTCATATATTAAAATAATAATAATAAATACAATTAAATAAATAATATTTACAAAAATTTTAAAATAGTAATAATACATAAAGAACAAAGGGAAGCATACTAGTTCTTCATGATGAATCTTTGTAAGGGTGACCAACACATAACACAAGGGTTAAATTCTGGACTTCCACAAAGTTACTACAGTTTTGAGTCCTGGAACTGGAGACTTAAAACTCATGTCTGCCATATGTGCATGGTTTCCTCAAACCCTGAGAAGACAGTAAGTAATGGATTGCAGTGTGGATATCACACCAGGAGTGTTTTGTCACTTTCTCTGTCTCTCTTGAGTGCATGTACCCTATAGAAAATTTCTATCTTTAAAACAAAACAATTAAGAGAAAACCTTACTAATATTAATGTGATGGAGGATTAAATAATACACAGTGTTGAACCATTAAAAGCAATAGTTTTCTACAAAGTGGAGAAAAATTGAGACATCTCATCAAAACAATTTATACCATATATGATTATGACTAATAATTCTCTTTTCTGCTCAGACTCCTGAATCGGTGTGTAGTCACGGCTGTGTTCCTGGATTTCAAAAACTACCCCAAGAAGGAAGACCTGTTTGCTGCTTTTTTTGTGTCCTGTGCCCAGACTCAGACATTTCAAATCAAACAAGTATGAAATACGTAACTAGATTCTTAGTCCCTTCTATTGCTCAATAAAAATAAAACTAATAATACTATTAGAAATAAAACATGGGGGCCAGCAGATGATGTGGTGGTGACCTGGATTTCAAAAACTACCCCAAGAAGGAAGACCTGTTTGCTGCTTTTTTTGTGTCCTGTGCCCAGACTCAGACATTTCAAATCAAACAAGTATGAAATACGTAACTAGATTCTTAGTCCCTTCTATTGCTCAATAAAAATAAAACTAATAATACTATTAGAAATAAAACATGGGGGCCAGCAGATGATGTGGTGGTGAAGGCACTGTTCCATGTGGCTGACTGTGGTTTAATTCCCAATCCTGAATCTTGAATCATGCCAGGTGCATGTGCATGTGTGCCCAAAATCTCTAGAGCAGAAAGTAAAATAAGAGACTGTGGCAAGGCCATCTCCTCCGGAAGGTGATTTCTCACTTTCTCTCTCTGCTGAATACACTGGCCCTATAGCAGAACTCTCTCTCTCCCCCACACACACATACACACACACACACACCAGAGAGAGCGAGAGAGAGAGAGAGAAATGAATCATAGAGCACCACTGATCTAAATTCATTTATTCATTGTTTTGGTATACTTATTTTATAAACACTATTACTACCCTATTTTGTGTAAGCTGTTATCTGGTTATGCTCATTCTATTAGGCTCAACTCTGAAATAATTTCCAATGGACACCCTTGCACTTTAGTGCTGGGTGAGACAGTGTCAATCTTAAATCTCATACTGGTGCACATTAGTCATGAAATGAAAGATGTGTCATTATCAAGGTGACATCTGGGTGCCTTAAAGTTGAAATCTGACTTTTATACCCAGATGATAAGCACAATATAATAACGGATAAATTATAAAAATATTTTAAACTTATTTTTGAGAGTTTTTCTTTCTTTTTTCTTTTTTCCTTTCTTTTTTGCTATAGGGCACGTGCGCTCACCACAAAGACAGAGAGAAACAGAAATACAGAAAGGTGAGAAATAACCCCCCATGGGGGATGGCCGCACCACAACCCCTTCTACTCCATTCTCCTCTTGGGATCTTGGGCACACATGCACACGTGCCTGGCATGAGTTTAAGCCACTAGAGCTGGGACTCGAACTGTAGTTAACTACATGGTAGACCAGCAACCTATCCATTATACCAAAAGATGGTTCCAAAATATTTTAAACTTTTCCAACCATGCTCAAATATACCTGTGCAATTAAGAACAAAGAATTGACTAATATCAGAATATTACACTTTGAATTATATTGCAGGAAGAAACAAGAAACATAGTTTAAAGATTGAAGACTCAACATTCTAATCAATTTTACACTTAGTCACCTCAAAATTTACTGTCATACAAAATATAAAATCAAACAATTGTCAAAATAAAATGTGGTATTGGCAATTGTAAAATATGAAAAATTATAATAAAGAATGTTTCCATTTTTCCAATATTTAAGGAATAAATGTGGTTTGAATTATTCCATAAGTATTATTCAATTTCTGGCATTCTAACAGTAGAAATCATTTTGATTTCCATTTTTCTTAAAAATATTTATGTTTAGGTTAGAATATGCCAAGAAAAAATGTCTATTTTCTTGTGAATGAATTGCAAAACCAAATGAGTTTGTAAAACAAGAAATAAAAATAGAAGTATGGAGACAGCCCATGGCATGGTGGGTAAGGTGACTGAATCTCACATGACCCAAATTGTGACTTGAGTCCTCAATCAGATGACTTGGAAAATACACAGAAGTTTGTACATTGTGCAAAATAATGATAAGGTAAAAATATGGTGCAGAAGGGATTGTGGCATGACTATTTTACTGAGGTGGTGCTGTCTTCTAGTTCTTTCTTTCTCTGGGTGTCTCTCTCTAGTGAGTGAATGTGCCTCCCAGCATTTTTTTTAAATGAATAATATGAAGCCAGCAGGTGGCATGGTTGCTAAGGGTGCTGGACTGCCACATAACTGACTGTGGTTTGAGTCCTGGACTGGGTGACTTGTTTTCTCACTTTCACTCTTTCTCTGGTAGAATTAAAAAATAATAATAATATAAGAATAAACTGAAAAAAATAAAAAGATATTTGATGATGATAATAGAGATTTTAATGTCTTTGTATTGAGTGATATGCATGGTATTTATTCTGGAAAAATAAATGCAATATGCTGTAAAGGTATAGGTGATTCAATGTAATATAAACAAGATTATGATAATAATAAATAAGATTAATAATTACAAATTAAATTAAATAAGTAATTTTTAAATGAAATTAGGAGCCAGTAGGTGGCTTGATTCATAAGGTACTGGAATCCCACAGGACTGATCATGATTTGAGTCTCAGACCTGGCCACTTGCTTTTCCACTTCCCTCTCTCTTTCTGTCTATGTATCTCTGTGCTGAACATAAATGTCTTAGAGCAAATTTTTAAATTAATAATAAATAAAATTAAATAAATAATTATATCTTTTAAAAAAACTGAATAGAGAAAGAAAGGGTTTGGGACCCAGAAGAAAATAAGCACATTCACGTGGATGCCAAACCTATTCCTGAAACAAAAGTTTGGAGTATTTGTTGACTTTTGGAATAGAAATAGGTAATACAAGCAAAAAATGTGATTAGTTATCACTCTAATTCTTTTTTTCTAAGAACTGTTTATTTAATTCCATAATTATTATTATTAAAATTTGCTATAAGTCATTCACACTCACCAGAGAGATCTAGGAAGGGAAAGTGAGAAAGCAAGTTACCATGTCTGAGACTCAAACTGCAATAAGTCTTGTGGGAGCCTAGAACTTTTGTATTATTTTAATTTCTTTTATACATTCAATCACTATACATCACTTTGCTTGTGAATTTTCCAACATGACTACATTTCTCACCAGTCCAGTTAGAGATGCCCTACATGTTATCATCAACAGATAATAATCCATTTCTATGCCCTGTAAATATCTTGTCTCTTTGTTTTTCTCTTTAATATCTTTCTTCAGACTCTCCTCCCATCATATTATCACACAAGGATCTTAAATGCCATGACACCACTGTAATTCTCTGAGATTATATTGGGTTGTAAGAGTCATAATGTATTTTTAGTTGTATTTTTCTTTCTATGGAAAAATTTGTCACGACTTTTTCGACAGCCCAGTAATATTTGCCTCAGTATTACCAAAAGTAAATAAATACTTGAGTGAATACTAGACACACCACCTATTTTTCTAAAAAAATTTAATTGAAATGCAGATATACTTATTAATTTCCATAATCTCGGTGGCTGCTTTCCTTCTATATAACAATAGAAGTAACTATGTCCAACAGAAACCACATAATGTATAAAGTCAAAAAATATAACCAGCCTCTCAAAAATAAAAATACAACTATGCTTTCTAATGTATATATGGATACTTCAAAAAGAACATTCCATCTTTATATCATGTAATTATAATACCAATTCCTAAAACAATAGCTATATAGGAGCAATCAAAACCCAATAAAGAATTAAATGTTGTAAAACAGTTTTCTAGGACCTGCAGTTGTCATAGTCATTTATTGCTGAACTCCAACATGGCCAAATGCAGCTTGAGTCTCAAGCACGGTGCTTTGAAACTCATGGCAGGCAGGTGTGTGTACATGCTCAAGATCCCGAGAAAAGAAAGGAGAAAAAGAGACTGCAGCATGACCAACCTTTCTGAGGGTGATTTCTCACTTTTTCTTTCACTGTGTCTGTCTCTTTCTCTCTCTCTGGCAAGCACACATGCCCTAACGCAAAAACCTCTACAAAAAAAGTTAAAATTAAACCTGTTTTCAACATTTACATAGGACTAATTATGATAATATAGATAGAAAAATTAAAATGTACAATAAGAAAAGTAGGTACACAAAGTGACATGCTATATAAAAGGAAACATCAATAGAAATTAGGAAAGAGATAGAAGTTATGATATTCCAGGAGAACAAGATATTTCTTGTTTTCTGAATATTAAAAGGAAAACTATTCATGTCTGTTGTGACAAAAAACTATGATAAGCCATGGAAATATAAAGTTCATTATAACGAAAACAGAGGAGAGTGTAGAGAAGAGATCTGGAGTAAATTATCATCATTGATAGTATCATTCAGGGCCATAAGCTGAAAGTTATGATATTCCAGGAGAACAAGATATTTCTTGTTTTCTGAATATTAAAAGGAAAACTATTCATGTCTGTTGTGACAAAAAACTATGATAAGCCATGGAAATATAAAGTTCATTATAACGAAAACAGAGGAGAGTGTAGAGAAGAGATCTGGAGTAAATTATCATCATTGATAGTATCATTCAGGGCCATAAGCTGAGCCAACCAAGATCTTTAGATGCTGAGATCCAGTTTTAAATCACTTTGGTGCCACCTGAAGCTGAAAGAATTCTCCCAGTGTCATCAATATAGGCTCTTAATTCAGTATATCTTGGTATTACCTCGAGGATTCATCTGTAGAAAATTACACAAAAGTCACCATTTCCTTTAACATGACAATCAATTTGTGAAATTGAATTGCTGTATCTTTGTTTTGTCACCAGATGCAAAGCAGTGTGTCCAGTGCCCAGCTCAAGAGTCTACAAACAGTGAAAGAACTCACTGCCTCCCCAAGCCTGTGACATTTCTGGCTTTTGAGGATGCTTTAGGGACAGCCATGGCCTGCATGGCTCTGTGTTTCTTTTTCCTCACAGGTGTAGTTTTGGGAATCTTTGTGAAGCACCGAGACACTCCCATTGTCAAGGCCAACAACCAGGCTTTTAGCTTTATCCTGCTCACCTCTCTTCTGCTCCTTGCTCTTCATTGGTCATCCTAACACAGTCACCTGTGTCCTCCAACGAGTTGCATTTGGCCTTGTGTTCACTGTGGCTGTTTCCACTGTTTTGGCCAAAACAATTACTGTGATTCTGGCATTCAAGGCCATGAAGCCTGGAAGAACAATGAGGTGCTTGCTGCTTTCAGGGGCTTCCAACTCTGTCATACCCATTTGCTCTGTGTTCCAAATGATTATCAGTGGAATCTGGCTAGGAACCGCTCCCCCTTTTGTTGATATAGACTCACATTCTGAGCCCAGGAACCTCCTCATCATGTGCAACAAGGGGTCAGTCATTGCCTTCTACTGTGTCCTGGGCTACCTAGGCTTCTTGTCTCTGGGGAGCTTCACTGTGGCTTTCCTGGCCAGAAACCTGCCTGACACATTCAATGAAGCCAAGTTCCTCACATTCAGCATGCTGGTGTTCTGCAGTGTCTGGGTCACATTTGTCCCAATCTATCACAGCACCAAGGGGAAGTTCATGGTGGCTGTGGAGGTCTTCTCCATCTTGGCCTCCAGTTCAGGGCTCCTAGGCTGCATCTTTGTGCACAAGTGCTATATTATTCTGATAAAGCCAGATAAAAATTCTTGGAAAGCTTTAAAAAACAGAAGAGGTTTCAAATAAAATATAAGACTTATATCATAAGATTGTATCACAATTTTAGGGTTTTGAACCAGAATGGTACAGATTTTATATTCTTATAAAGCAATTGAAAATGACTGACTTCTTAAATTCATTTTTAAAACAATGTATGCATCCAAGTTTTGGCTGTTATACTTTCAATGATGATTGGTATCATAGATTAATCAGTATTTCTTACATTATGGGTATTGATTAATGGTAACATTATATTAATTATTTAGTATTTATTGTGTTCTCCTAGAAAACTTTTTACTTCTATATAGTCAAGAATAATATCTTTACTTCCATATGATTTATTGAGTTGTATCTTCTCTCTCTGTTCTAGGAAGGTCTTGCTTTATTTAACTTTATTATTTTGATAACCATAATTTATTTTAATATGACCAGAAAGTCAGAGAGACTGAGAAATCAAGCACCCAGTTCTGGGACTCAAACTTCTGTCCATCCTGTGGGAGTTCAGTGCTCTCAACTTCTACGCTTCCTGCTGGCCACTGCAATTTAAAAATTATTCCAAGAACTTAGATCGGGGAAAAGACAGTAGTTCAATAAATGATTCTGGATATAGTAGCTATCCATGTCAGAAAGAAGAGAGTACAAACTTAAATGAAGACTTGAAATAGTACTACAGAAGAAAAAGTAGAGGAAATGCCTCAGGTATTGATCTGGGCACAGATTTTTTAAAGACATGAAAATCAGAGGCAACAAAAGCAAAAAAATTCACCTGATATTATAGCCAACTAAAATGATTCTAGATAGCAAATAATCAACAGTGTGAATAGACATGCTTCAAGAGAGGGTTAATGTATTTTCAATCTATTCATCTAGTGAAGGATTAATATTCAAGAGAATACAAGTCAATAAACTGAAAAGCAAAAACAAAAAAATACCAATTACAGAATTAAATCAAGACATGCATAAACATTTCTAAAGAAGACATACAACAGTCAAGTATGTGAAAAAAAAATGCTCATTATCACTAATTATCAACAAAATATAAATCCAAATTACAATGAGTTTTCCCTTCACTCTAGTTAGAATGACAATTTTCTTTCTTTCTTTTTTTTTTTTTTCAATTATCAGCTCATAAAGTTTTTAACAATAGGGAACAGAGATTCTATTCAGGGTTGGATTAAGGGTGGGTCTCGTGCAATTCCGCAATTGTAGGTGAGTCTCCATGGAATACAGTTTCAGGAAAGCGGTTCTGGTAAGCAGAGATGATTATCAGTTGATGCGGCACAGCAGCCATCTTGTGATTACCGGGAATGGTGTTGTGGGGATCTGCAGCGTGAGTTATCCTCGGGTATGTGGCTTCCTTAAGAATGGTAGAGTAGTTCTTGTTTTTCCCTGAGGTAATGCAGGGCTGGTAACCATCATCTTCTCACTGTCCATAGGTAGAGAAAATCCTCCTATACAATATATTTCTCAATTGGTTTAAGACA
>NW_006203468.1:60200-70939 GCF_000334495.1 Tupaia belangeri chinensis | reverse complement strand
CCGGTGGCCACGCGCAGGCCCGGGGGCGATGTGCAGGCCCGGAGGCCACGCGCAGGCCCAGCGGCCACGCATAGGCCCAGTGGCCATGCATAGGTGCAGGCCCAGCAGCCACGCACAGGCCCAGTGGCTACGTGTAGGTGCAGACCTGGCGGCCACGTGCAGGCCCGGCAGCCACGCGCAGGTGCAGGCCCGGTGGTCATGTGCAGGCCCGGTGGCCACACGCAGGCCTGGCAGCCACATGCAGGCCCGGCGGCCACACGCCAGCCCCAAGCGTGCGAATGTGTGCGGGACCCAGCGTCACCTCCCGCTCGCCCACCCGGCTAGAGAAAAGAAAGGCGGCGACCTTGGCTGGTCCGTGCCGCCAGCCCGCGTTGGCGCCAAGTGTGGGACACACCCAGCGCCGGACAGGCAGCGGGGGGCCAGGCGGCCCGGGCTGCAGAACGCGAAGCAGAGCTCTGGCAGCTGTGCAGGCCCGGCAGCCGCGCAGGCCCGGCAGCCGCCAGAATGACAATTTTCTATGAGACAAAAAATAACAAATGTGAAGTGATAAAACATGACACACTGCAAGGTTAACTTACATGGTAAGGTTTAGAATTTACCTCTCAAGACCGCCCTGAGTGTTCTGGGTATACTTATACCCACATTGTGAGGCTGGATGAGGGTGGGGGTAAATAATGTGTTGAGATGCTTTGGAGAGTGCCTGTTTCTCTATGAGTTTTATTAGTCCTCTTTTTGTCTCTTTTACTCATGAAGACAATAAACTTTGAAATGTCTTGTGTTTTTTGGGGGGAGAGTTTGCCATAATGCACATCTTCTCACCAAAGAGACATAAGCAGAGAAAGGAAAAGTGATAAATTGCCCCCCAGGGTCCCAGCCTTACCACAATCCCTTCCCCATTTTTTCTAAGAATTTTAGGCACACACTCACATATTTACATACACACACACACACACACACATGCTCAATATAATTTATAAGTTGCTGAGTCCAAAATTCAAGCCATTCTTGGTCATGCAGGAGTCCAGTGCCTTAACACGACACCATCTGGTGTCCATTTTAAAACAATTTTTAAAAATAATGCTAAGCTAGCAGGTGCTGGGTCCCACATGGTCAACTGCATGACTGGATGGCTTAATAAAATGCAATGCACATGTGTGCATGCATACTAAAGTAGTACAAAGAGAAAGATGAAGAAGGGATTGTGGCTTGCCCATATCCTTTAATGGATGCTTCGTCATTTTTTTTCTCTCTCTCTCTGGCTTTCTCCAATGACAAGTGCACATGCCCTATAGTAAAAATTAAAAACAAAAAAAACCTGACTATATTTTGAGTCAATAGTCTGGAACAGTGCCTGCTATCAGACTACCTAGGAACTTCCCTGCAAGTCTCTTGAGCATGACCACTGTTCCTCCAGCTGTGACTGTGGAGGAGCAGGACTGTGCCCCACCAGAAGATCAGCAAAGGCCTGGGAGGCCAGGGAGGCATGAATAGAATTCCTGCATGTTTTTCCATCATTAGGTGGATCTCACAAGTCCCTAAGTCTCCTTCTGGAGGCTGCAGCATCCATAGGCAGAAAAAGAAGCCCTGGAGGACATCTCTGGGGTGAACTTTGTCTCTTGGGTTTGGACATGGCTCTTTTTTTTTTTTTTTGAAGAGATTTTCGCTATAGGGCGCATGCGCTCACCAGACAGACAGAGAGAGACATAGAGACAGGAAGCGAGAAATCACCCCCCAGGGGGGATGGTCACACTGCAATCCCTTCTCCTCCATTCTCTTCTCAGGATCTTGGGCATGCATGCACATGTGCCCGGCGTGAGTTTTAAGTCACCAGGTCCAGGACGCGAACCGCGGTCGACTACGTGGGAGTCCAGATACATAGCCATTACGGTAACTGCTGGTTCTGGACATGGCTCTTGAAATATTTTGTTTCTCTTTCATTTCTTTTTTCCTTTTCTTTCTTTCTCCTTTCTTCACTCATTTTTTTGAAATTGTCATTTGGCTTTTACTTATTTTTAAGTCTTATATTTTACAAATCTATGCTGATAGCATATCTTATTTAGTTTAATTCTTCTAATAAGTTGGCAAAAGCAATACTACCAATAACACATATACTGAAATTCTCATCTTTATGTTATTTTAAACAGTTGTCTGAAGATAATTATGAAATATAACTTAGTTTGAGTTAGATAATGAAGAATTCAAGAGCCAGCATGTGGCATGTTAAGTCAGTTAAGGCACTTGACTTTCACATGACTAACTATAATTCAGGTCCCAGACCATGGCTCGCTTTCTCTCTCTCCCTCTCTGTGGTCAAATTTTAAAATAAAAAGAAAATTATGATAATTAAAATTAAATAAATAATTCTTTTAAAAATATTCAAAGGTAAAATTGAACTTGAAAATACATCTCAAAACACTGATTTTCAAAAGCATCTGATTTTACAAATTATTTAAAAAGTATGTAAAAAGTTGTTTAATAGTAAACTATACTTTATTTGATTGTATACTCAGACCACACTAAAAAGTCTTTCAATAAGTAAAAGGCAGTATTTCAGATATAAGAATTGTAATTGGATTGGCAAAGTTAAGACCAAAAGTATACAGTAGACAGTACCTTATGTTTGATGCTCACCTTTAATGGGTTAATGAACAAAAAATAAAGCATAGGTAAGTCTGCTTGGTTTTGAATAGTGAAGGGATTTCTTCAATATTTATATACTCATATAACCAGTTACATGTAAGCCTAAATAAAAAACTAATCTCCAGTAGATTTTGGTTCTTTTTTACCTTTTTATTAGATGTTTTTGCTTTAGGGCTTATGTACTTTCTGGAGAAGAAAGAGAGAGACACAGAGAGTGAGAAGGAAAATGAGGAAGCATTCTTCAGGGAGAATGGCCATGCCACTATCACTTCTCCTCCATTCTCTTCCTGGGATCTTAGGCACATATGAAAATGTGTCTGATGTGATTTCAAAGCCACTACATCAGTGACTTAAACCATAATCAACTATGTGGGAGTCCAGCGATTTAGCTCCTATGTCCTCTGCTGATTTTCCATGAAGTTTTAAGATGGCATTCACAGTTTTCATAGAAAGATGAGCGTTACTAATGATTTACCAATTATATCTTAGCAAGGGCAAATAGTGATAGCATTTACTGAAGAGAAATTACTATCAAAACTTTTAAAAACAGTAACTTTTATTTAATCATAAACCAGTCTGACCTACAACAGGACTTTCAAACAAAAATATTGCATCAGTCAATCATTTGATTTATGCTGTAGGATATCAATTAATTATAGTACACAGGAAAACATGAGACATGAGGCCAGCAGGTGATGTGGTGGTTGAGGTACTGAACTACAAGACTGACCAAAGTTTGAGTCCCAGACCAGGAGGGTTTTTTTGTTTTGTTTTTCACTTTCCCTTTCTGTCCCTCTGTCTCTCTCTGATCAAATTTTAAAAATAATAAAATGGAATGGGATTAATAGAATAAATAATTATTTTTTAGAAAAAAGTAAGACATGTCTTTTTGACATAAATAAAGAAGTGGCCAACTTTAAAAAAAATTAGAGTTTTGCTATATGCAGCGAACATGAGTTGAGCAGAGATGAAGAAAGAGATAAAGTGAAAAATCACTTCCGGGGGGGGGGATCTCTATGCTGCAATCCCTACTCATCCATTCTCTCAGGATTTGGGAAATGGATTTCATGCACCCAGTGTGAGAGTCATACCACCAGGTCTAGGACTCAAATTTCATTCGGCCATGTGGGAATCCAGCACCTTACCCACTAGCCCACCTGCTGTCCAGGCAGTGGCCAACTATTACTCATGAGTAGCTTTTTCAAGATAAAGTATTAACTCTGCTCTTTCTGCATTTTTTTTAATGTCAGTGGAAATTGTTTTTGTCCTGGGAGATACTTTCTGGGATTCTCCAAATACTCCATCAATGTATCTTCTCCCCAGGTGATGGATGCCTTTGCTCTTGTTGACTTCTGTGTAGGAGAATTCAGGGGCCTGACCTGTCTTATATCCAAGTAGACTGGAGACTATGCCCAGTCTTGTGTTTGTCTCTATTTTTCATGGTGTAGCACAGGCACATTTTTTGAACAAAAGTCTTCTTGCCAGGAGCCAGCAAGTGATGTGGTGGCATGTGTGTCACATATCCAAATTCCAAAGAGGAGACTGAATTGTGATGTGGCCACCCTTCCTCCCAGGGAGTGCTACCTTACTTCCCCCCTCTGTGTGTGTGTGTGTGTGTGTGTGTGTGTGTGTGTCTGGCAAGTGAATGCACTCTGTGCAAAAAAAAAAAAAATCAGAACAAACCATTTTGCCTTTCTCAGTATCACCAATTTTTAATTCTCTCCTTTTTCATTCATGCTACAAATGATCCTGCTCAGAAGTCAGATGTCTTCTTTCTCCTGAAATATTTTTTAACCCCCCTCCAGAGATGGGGAATGAGTGGCCATTTCTCAGAAATACTTGAGTCTCATAGGGAGCATCCATGCAAAGATAAATATTCAATTACTATAGAGTGTTAGTACTGTATTTTATTTTAGGAAACTTGAATAAATCCGTCTTATACTATGCTGAAGGGTAACATGGAGCACCCTTTATATGTTATAAATATATTATAAAACAATAAGTGGCTGAAATGTAGAAATTTGAGTAAAATAAGGGGAATACATGCTACTGCAGGATTTCTTAGAAAATTTAACATGATAGGGACCAGTAGTTAGCGTAATGGCTATGTCTCTGGACTCCCATGTAGTCGACTGCAGTTCACGTCCTGGACCCGGTGGCTTAAAACTCACGCTGGTCACATGTGCATGTGTGCGTCTCTCTCTGGAAAGCGCATGAGCCCTATAACAAAAACCTCTCCAAAAAAAAAGAAAAGAAAAGAAAATTTAATATGATAAATATATTGTGAATTCCAGTAAAAAAAAATGTAGCATTTACCAAACCTCCACAATAAAATAATCTTTTAAGTACTACACATTATAACCAGCAGGTCTTGCGGTTGTTAGGGCACTAGTTTTGCACATGACTGACCTTAAGTCCTGGACCTGGGAGCTTGTTTTCTCACTTTCCCTCTCTATGTCTTTCTGCTCAAATTAAAATAATAATTATAGCAAATAAGTAATTCTTTCAAAAATAAAATACACATTAATATTCACTGGAGTATTAGTGTCATGTAGAAATGAAGGTCTTTGGTTCTGTAAATTTTGCTAACTCTAAGAAAATATAAAATCTACTCAGCACTGAACTTTATTGCTAAAAGTGGGTTGTATGGATCCAGCAAGTGGCATGTGGGTTAGACACTGGATTCCACATGGCCAACCTCATGATTTGAGTCCCCAGTGGGACAGGTTAAAAATTATGATGCATACACACACAAAGTTCCAAGAATAAAAACAGAGGAGAAGGGGTTTCAACAGGTCAATCCCTCTGAGGGGTAATTTTTCACTTCTACCTTTCAATTTCTTTCTGGTGTGTATGACTTACAGCAAGAAAAAAGTTACTATCAAATAAAAAATATATGCATATATGAGAATATAACAAATTGATATGTTCACTAGATGTGCTACAAGTAGGACAGAAAACCAGTAACATCATCACTACCATATTTTAAGCTATTTCATCCACATGTAAAATGCAAACAAACTCACTTCTAAATCTCTATAAACCTGTGAAAACGGACCAAACCACAGAATGCTTCCATGTGAAAAAGAAAAGAGCCAAATATGAGGAATCCTATATAGAAAAAAGGAGAATAATCAGAGATTAGAAATTAGAGCTACTCCAGCTTCACCTGGACTGGTGATTCTAGATTGCCACAAGAAGGCCACACAAACCTTAGGTGCAGTGTCTTCTGGATATAAAGAAAAAAGGGATCAAGAGCTCTTGTGAGGAAAAAACAGAATTAAGCAACATGTTTTGAACCCTTTTGTCCAACCACATGTTCATTCTCAGCCATATTTACCTGTTGTGCAGACTGGCACTCTGAAGAATATTTTTTAGAAGGATTTCTATGTAGTGAATGAAAATGTAGAAGCACCAATCTAGGCATGACTCCTCACTGTGTGAGTGGGAGAAGCAGGAGGAGCACAGTGGAGTGGGGACTTTAATTACCTCACCCCTTTAAGGCACAGCTGTCAGAACATAGGCCCTCCACTCCTGACTCACTTATCACTCTCCCAACTTGCAATTAAATGATAGATGAAGGCCAGACCAAGGCCTGGTGGCTTGGTCAGCTGTATCTCACCAAGCTGATCTTTTAGTTTGAGTTCCATACCTGGAGTCTTAAGAGACATGATGAGTCAGTGAGTGTTCATAGTCTATAAGGTTGAACAGGTGGAAGAGAAAGTTTTGCAGTGTGACCATTCCCCATGGTGTGCTTTTTCCCTTTCCATATTTCTGATGAGTTCATGTTCCCTCTGGCAAATTAAAAATCAAAGGAACAAAAAAAAAAAAAAAAAAGAGTTTGATAACACCAGAAGGTGGCATAAAACTTTGAGATTCTGTCGTGACTAACAGTGACACTTTAGTGGACATAATAAGAAAAGTGGAGAAATGAGGCTTGAACATACCAAACTGAACCTTTTCCTAGAGTGTGTCCTATTGAACTGAGATCTCTGAGCAGCCTTCCATCAAAGCCATCTCCACTATGCCACCCGCTGACTCCATCACAGCCATCTCTAATGGGAAGGTCCCTGACATCTCCTGCTCTGTATAATCTGTCTCTGTATCAGCTCAGGTGCGTCAAGGGTGGAAAGGGCCAAGATCACTATTGTGTTCTCAAATATTCCCTGATAGAAGGGAGCATCTGATATGAACACCTGGTCATGTGAATTACAGTGTAGCACTTCATCAGGCTCAGCAGGTGGAGTGGTGGTTAAGGCACTATGCTTTGGCATGGATGACCATGGTTCGAGTCCCAGACTTAGTGGCTTGCTTTCTCATTTTTCCTCTCTCTCTCCTTATGTGTGTGCACGCTTGCATGCGTGCATGTTTGTGTTTGTGTGTATTTCTCTCTGGTGAAAATATATAGCCTGTAGTAAATTGAAAAATAAAAGTAATGATTACAAAAATATAAATGAATAATTCTAGAAAAAAGTGCAGCACTTAGTGACAGAAACTATCATGGTCTTGGATTCGAAAATCACAAGGTCCTGCAGAGGTCAGTTATTTGAGACCTCTTAAGGATTCTGCTTTTGACTCATGAAGCCAAAAGTTGAATAGCACCCAGCCACATTTATGTACTCACTAAAACACCACTGTAAGATATGGAGCCTCATGAGAACCTAGGAAGTTCTACGTTTCAGATCCTGGGTTTGAGAATATAGGGAGTTCTTTGAGGTGCTTCAGCGATTGTGTTGGCCTGGAACCCAGGGGGAGAATATGCAGTGACAAGATCCTGTTTTTGGTGGTGTGTGTGTGCTTTATCACTCTGTCTCTATTTTAATTCTCTCCCTTTGTAATAAAGAAAATAAATAAACTTAAAGAAAATGTTAAACCAGGTAATTGTTCCATAATGTTGCAACTTCTACAACACTGAAGTTGTGTTGTGTGAAGCTATTCTTCAGTAAACTTGCAGAGAATCTTGGATGAGTGAGTGTCTTTCTAAGTCAATATAAGAGAACTACAAAATTCAGTTCTATTGAAGGATAAGGATATGGGCAAGACTTTTACATACCATAAACAAGTCTTGGTAGGAGAGAGATGAAAACTTGGATAACTTTCTTGTTTGACCCATGGATTTACGTTGCCCAGGCCATTAAACATCCCTAGCAAACAGTAGGGGACTATGTGAAAGGGTGGCTTTGGGCTAAACCCATAACTCAAAGCAATTAACACAAATTAAAAAAAGACTGAGAGATACAGAAAGCTGAGACCACACCCACAACAGGATCTTGATGCCATGATTAGCCCCCAGCCCCAACCAGCCCCATATGAGGGGTGTACATGAACCCAGTGTGCTCATGGAGGCCTGTGTATATGAAGCAAGAACCTCCAATATGGGAGATAATACTAAACTAGTTCATATTTAGTATTATGTCTTAAAAAACTTCCTTGCTCGAGAAGTTTCCACATGGCTACACCGAACTAGATTTCTTAGGGAATGAAGATTTTCTACCAATAATTCAGCCTCCAACAAATGAGCTAGTGGCAAAAGAAGCCAGGCCTTCAGAAGAAGGTTCCACATGGCTACAGCGAACTAGATTTCTTAGGGAATGAAGATTTTCTACCAATAATTCAGCCTCCAACAAATGAGCTAGTGGCAAAAGAAGCCAGGCCTTCAGAAGAAGGTTCCACATGGCTACAGCGAACTAGATTTCTTAGGGAATGAAGATTTTCTACCGATAATTCAGCCTCCAACAAACGAGCTAGCGATGGATCTAAGAGCAGTGTAGCTAAACATCCAAATACTAATATGGTTAAAATATTCCCTAATATCTACTGAATCTGTTGCACCAGCCATCACAAAAGAATGGCAAAGAGATTCTAGATCACCTCTGTCTGCTTGCTCCTGAACATTCAGGCTGAATTTCAGGAATTTGGAAGAAACACACCATCCATCAGATGACAAGAAATCACCGCTGGATCTCAAGAAATATGGGAAAACAAGAAAATACCTCTCCTCCAAGGGAAAAGAGTAACTCTTCTTCATCCACAAGCAGTTCGGTGAAAATCATGAAAATGTCTGATAAGGAATTTAGGGCATTCATAATGTCGAAGCTAACAGAGATGGAAGAGAAGAGAGATAACGAACTGCTAAAGAGAAAGGAGAAAAAACTTGTCGAGTTCCAGGAGATGAGGAAGTTCTTGCAAGATCTAAAAGAGGAATTACACAAAATCCTGCAAGAAAACTTTCCAAACCTAGAGAGGCATTCGAAGATCCAGTCCCAGGAAATACAAAGAACACCAAATAGAATCAACCCAAGAAGGTCTTCTCCAAGACACATTATAGCCAGGTTAACCAAAACCACAGATAAAGACAAGATACTAAGATTGGCAAGAGAAAAACATCAAGTTACCTACAAAGGACATCCCATCAGGCTAACAGCAGATCTCTCATCGGAAACTATGCGAGCGAGGAGAGAATGGGAAAATATATTCAAAGTGTTAAGAGATAAGCCATTTCAGCCAAGAATACTGTACCCAGCAAGATTATCTTTCAGGTGGGAAGAAAATACAAGAATATTCTCAGCTAAACACAACCTGAAATAATTTACCAGCACCAGACCAGATCTCCAAGAAGTTCTCAAGAGTGTGTTATATCAGGAAAATTAAACACAGACACACGGAAATAAGAGTCTAAAAACTAAGAAAGTGGCTAACTTAATCATAGGGACAAGTCTGGAGTTGAATATTATATCCCAGAATTTAACCAGGAAAATTGAACCAGAACAGAAAATAAAAGTACATGCGACTGATAGGTTTATGCACCTACCATTTGAACATAATCCTAACCTGTTTCCTGGCTTTAAGCAAAGTTCCTTGGCATTTCTTTGATTTAAGTTAAAGTTAGTTTTCTTAGTCGTAATGAGTGAACACACTGTTGAAAGTAGTTAATGTTGGAAGTTGTGTGATCAATGTAATGTGAGTGGGAAGGGAATGAAGGACAATTGTGGAAACCAGAGGTGGTGTGAGAGGAGGGTGGGAAGGGACAGAGGGTCAGAAAGAGGGGTGGAAATAATTCTGGGAACTAGAAATGGAAAAATTTTTGTAATGTGTATGATTGAGTCACTATGCAGTGTGTACTGAATGGGAGATCGCATTTTGTGTGTTGTGATGATGCTTAGGGAAGGAATGTAAATTGAGTTACAAAAAAAAAAGTTTCAGGAAAAAAAAACATATATCTATTCAATAACTGCAGTAGGATATGTAGCCCCAGCTAGGTGCTAATTTATAGGATGCGTAAAGTTAGACTCGTGTTCACGGAATTGTGTGTGTCACCTGTGTTTGCTAGGAGGGTATTTGGATTGATTAAGGTCTTTGGTGATTCAATAAAATGTGGGGGAAAAACAGTATAGAAAGCAAACATAGATAATGGAGACAGTGAGGGAGGAGAGTGGGAGGTGGTAGAGGGTAAGAGATAGGGAATCAAGGATGGGGGAAAAAAAGCAAAACATTCAGAAAACAAGAAATGGAAAATTATTTGCTGACAATAACATGTTTGTTGATGTGCTTGATTGAGACAATATACAGTGTACTCTGGATGGAAAATAAAATAAAATAATAAAATATAATAAAATTAAAAATTCTCCAGAAAAAAGAAAAACTTTCTTGCTCTAACGTCTCTATCTGTGTTTCTAATTCAGAATCTACCAGCCAGACTTGAAAGAGTATCACTTATAAAATATTTATTTTGGCAAGCCAAACGGCCGGGCCCCCTCCGAGGCACCCCCCGCAGAGGCCCCGCGCGCCACGCGCCAAATGGCCAGGCCCCCTCCGGGGCCGGGGCCCCGGCCCCCCCTGCCTCCCCAGCGCTGGATGGCCTGGCTTGTGCCTGCGAGTGGCCACCAGGCCTGCGCATGGCCCCTGGGCCTGCACGTGGCCACCGGTTGCAGACGGCAAACTGAGACCGAAAACAAGGATGAAGAACTTGCAACTTGAGAAGATGGTTACCAGCCCTGCATTACCTCAGGGAAAAACAAGAACTACTCTACCATTCTTAAGGAAGCCAGATACCCGAGGACAACTCACACTGCAGATCCCCACAACACCATTCCTGGTAA
>NW_006203468.1:55880-59864 GCF_000334495.1 Tupaia belangeri chinensis | reverse complement strand
GTTGTGATGATACTCAGGGAATGAATGTTAGGTAACAAAAAAAAAAAAGAAAAGTTGCAGGAGAAAAAAAAAACGGGAAAACTATTTGTACCATTTTAAAAAAATGCATATTTGATGACTACAGTGAGCTGTATGGGCCCAGCTGGGTTCTACTTTATAGTATGCTCTTTCTACTCACTGGGGTTTATGCCTAAAGTCAGACTTGAGTTCATGTATAGGTATGTGTCAGCTGTGATAACTATTGGATATATTTAGACTAATTAAGTTCACTGGCAGATCATTTGAATGGGGAGGGGGGAGGCATGGAGGGCAACCGTGGATGCCAGGGACAATGTGGGAGGAGGATGGGTCATAGCAGAGGGAGGGGGATGGGGAATCTAGGATGGCAAAACAAAAGGCAAGGTATGCAGGACATAAGAATTGGAAAATTATTTGCTGAGAACATGTATGTTGATGTGCTTGATTGAGCCAATGCACAGTGTATTTTGGATGGAAAATTCATTTGTGTGTTGTGATGGAAAAAAATTATAATAAAAAATAAATTATAAAAAAATTTATTTTCAGGTCCAGATGGTGGCATAGTGGTAAATGTGATGCTCTGCAAGACTGACCCCTATGAGAGTTTCTTGCTTCATATCCAAAGACCTCCATGAGCACACTGTGTTCATGTGTGCCCCTCATATAGGGCTGGTTGGAGAATGGCAGTAAATCATGGCTTCAAGATCCTGGTGTGGATGTGGTCTCTCTTTTTCTGTGTCTCTCAGTCTCCCTTGTCCATAAAGCATAGAAATAAATAACTTTAATAGTGTTTCTTTTCAGGCCAGCCAGGTGGCATGGTGGGTAAGGTGGCTAGATCCCATATGGCAGAGTACACGAAGACCTGTTTTCTGAAAGTCTGCTTCCTGGAACACCACCTCCGAGTCCTTAGACTATTCTGCCTGGTCTTGTTTCTTTATACCTGAGGCTCTGGGCCACACTGTAACTATTTGGACTCTGGAGCCTAGAGACATTCAAAGGCCATTGCATGACCCATGGATTTACTTGACCCCAAGGTCAGGTCTCACTTAAAAAATCCTTACATTGAAACTTGAGTGAGTTTCATGAGTTGGCAATACATTGCAGGAGCTGTCACTTATTGTCGCTGGAAAAATTAAACAAGTGTCTATGCAACAACCCCTGAGAGGGGACACCTGGAAGCTTGCCCTGGTTTCTCCTGAACTTCAGTCTAAGCACCTTTCCCTTTGCTGATCTTTATGTGTATCCTTTCACTGAAACAACCTGTGATCACTACACAGGCTTCCTGAGCTCTTCCTGGGATGGTCATGGGAAACTTAAGATCCCCAGTGGTACTGGCAAAATAAGCATAACTCACCACATGGCTGTGTCCTATGACAGCTCTCGACTGACAACAAGCTTTCTGATTTGGGGATGGCAGTTCTAAGGTGGACTGACAGCATCTTGTTTAGAAGTTTTCATGCCACCAGCAACTGGTGAAAAAACTCCAGTTAAGAAAAACAGAGACAAAGCAGATCTGTGGCATGTATGGGGTGTGTTTTCCTCACAGTGATAAAGGAGACCAGCAGTAAGGAATCTGCCAGGCCTTTATTAGACCTGTAGACACATGGGAGAGCCATCATCATTGCTCTTCTGGTCTGGGTAAGGGGCACCAGGGGAGGCCATCAGCACACAGTGCCTACCCCTCCACTTCAGGAAGCAAACTGGCCAGTGTGGGCCAATCACACAGGAACATCCAGAAATCCCTGTGTATGGCACCCAGTGACAGAATTTCTGATTCTCCTATTTTTTCTTAGTTTCCCTTTATAGGCAGGAAACGTAGGTAGAAGGGTGGCTAAGGCACTGGATTCTCACATGGCCAACTGTGGTTGCCTTATGGAGGTGCTCAAAAAAAAGGCAGCCCTAGATATCAACAACAATGCTAGGCATTCCAAGGGCTCCATGTGTGACCCTGCCCCTCAGCAATCACTCTGCCCTGTCAGTTGGAAAAGGGCTGTGTTCACTTGGATCTCTTTTGGGCCCTCTCTGTCTCTTAGTATTCCATAGGCTCTGACCACAGAAAAGCCCCTGAAGAGCTTATGTGGGCAGTGTACTGCTGCCTGAGACCTCTGGCACTTCTGGCTCCTGTTTTTAAAGGATTTGTTAGTTCTCACCCACAAGGATTCTGAGAACCTGCAATAACAGGATCAAATATGACTGCAACCAACCAATGAACTACAAACAATAGTTATAACTACAATAATGAAAAGGGTTTTTTTTATTTGTTTCTCTAGGGCTTCTGCCTTTACTGGAGAGAAACAGGAGAGAGAGAGATAAAGAAAAAGAGAGAACACCTCTCACATGGGTTGGACATGCCATAATTTCTTCTCCTCCATTCTCTTTTCAGTTTTAGACACATATGCACATGTGCCTGGTGTGATTCTCAAGCTGCCATGTCAAGAACTCAAACCCCAGAATTGCTCATATGGGATCCAGCTGCCTTAACCTCCATGCCATCTGCTAGCCTGAAGTGATGTTTATAATTATACAACTGTAAGCTTAGAACACTTCTATTTCTTCTAACCACTCCCACCCCAACCCCCCAGCAAATAAACCTCTATTACAATTATTTTCTCTCTTTCTTTCTTCCTTTCTTCCTTTTTTTCCTTTTCTTTCTTTCTTTCTATTATTGTTTTTTTTCTGTTCTCTGATCCAAACATCTGCATGACCTTCCAAGCAGATGGAACTTAAAATGGTGCAAATGTTAAAAGGAAAGATCCTCAGTTCTGAGAGGAAAGGAAGCATTGCCAGTGGCACAGAAACCTGGTTGCCTCCTGGCCCTCATGAGTTAATTGAAAAGAGTCCTGACTTTTACTCCCTAGACACACACCCAGGCAGCGACCACTTTATGAGTTCAAAACTCTGTATCTCTGAGGACAAAACAGTGACAATACGATCACCCCAGAAGCACGCACAACTGAATTCAGGTGGGAACAGGTCCCATCTCTGCCACTCATGGGATGGACTCTATTCATCTCACAGCTTTATTATTTTTTTATTTTTTATTTTTATTTTGTCATAGTGTGTGGCCTTGCTAGAGAGAAACAGAGAGGGAAAGTCAGAAATCTCCCCCTAGAGTGGATGGCCATTCCACAATCTATTCTCCTCTTAGGATTTTGGTCACTTATGCACACATGTACAGTTTGATATTTCCAAGCTACCAGTTCTGGGATGTGAACCACAGTTGGCCATGTAAAAATCCAGTGCCTTAGCCACCCTTCTACCTACTTTCCCCCAAAACAGGCAAAGTATTTGAAAGATACTTTACCTTAAATGGTTTTCTAATAACTATATAAATGTTGTTGGACATACTGTTATAATGAAAATGTCATTTAAAAAGAAATCCCAAACATACAGCCAATTGATCTTTGACAAACGGTACAAAACGATGCAGTGGAGAAAAGAAAGTCTTCAGCATATAGTGCTGGAAAAACTGGATATTCACCTGTGGAAATATAGAACTGGATGTTATCTCTACCATTAACAAAAATCAACTCAAAGTGGATGAAAGATTTAAATATAAAACCTCAAACTACAAAACTAGTAGTAGAAAATGTAGAGAAAAACCTTCAAAGATATTGGTAGGCAAGATTTTTGATGGGACCAGCAGTTGGTATAATGGCTATGTCATTGGACTCCCAAGTAGTTGACCATATTCGAGTCCCAAACCAAGTGGCTTAAACTCATGACAGGCATGTGTGTGTGCGTGCCCAAGATCCCATGTAGTCGACCACAGTTCGAGTCCCCAACCCACTGGCTTAAACTCACGCCGGGCATGTATGTGTGCATACCCAAGATTCCAAAAGGAGAATGGAGGAGAAGCTATTGCGGCATGGCCATCCCCCTGGTGGTGGTGGGGGGAAATTTCTCACTTTCTCTCTCTCTGTCTCTCTGTCTTTCTGATGAGTGCACATGCCCTATAGTAAAAAA
>NW_006203468.1:53975-55752 GCF_000334495.1 Tupaia belangeri chinensis | reverse complement strand
AAAATATATTCTGTTATTTCAACAACAGGGATAAACTTGAAGGACATTATGCCAATTGAAATAACTCAGGTACACAAAAACATACACCTCGTCATCTTACATTTAATAGAATATTAAAAACTAAAATTCACAAAAGCAGAGAATACTATGACAGCTACTACAGGTTGAGGGTAGCCAGGTTTTAAAAATGGTCAAGAAAGCAGTTGATGGTGTAGTGGTTATGTTGCTGGACTCCCAGGTAGACTGCAAGTTAGTCCTGCACCCAGTGGCTTAAAACTCATGCCAGACACATGTGTGTGTTTGCCCAAAATCTGAAGAGGATAAAGGTGGAGAGAAATTGCAGTGTGACCGTCCTCCTGGGGTTGCTTTCTCGACTCGTACCTGTCTATGTCTCTGCAGCAAACACATATGCCCTATATAAAAATTCTCTCTAAAATCAAATTAAATTAAAATTAAAATGTTGGTCAAAAAAACATAACATTTGAGTTAGACAAGAGGAATAAGTTCAAATGTTCTAATGTCCATCATATCAGTGCAATTAATTACATTATATTGTACACCTGAATAATTCTCTGAAAGTAGAGATTGTGTTCTCACCACAGAAACAAGTTGCGAGGTAATATATATGTTGTTTTTAATTAATTATTTCATTTCATTTTATTTATTATTATTATTTATTAACTTTGACCAAATTGAGAGAGGGAAATTGAGAAAGCATGCTGTCAAGTCTGGAACTCAAACTGGAGTCAGCCATGCAGGAGTACAACTTCACCACCACACCACTTGCCGGCCCTGATAATAATGTTAAATGGCTAAATTAAGCCATCACTCAAAGTTTACATCAGTTAAAATATCTTTCTGCATGTATATTCTTATAAAAATCAAAAAATAGAAATACAAAAATAAGTGAATAAACAAGTCATGAAAAATTTTCAGGAATATTTTCCATAAAGACTAGTAAGAGAAAAATGTAATAGATAAATGTTGGGCCAAGAAAAGAGTTGTTTTTAGTTATTAAATATTAAATTATATAATGAGTACTTGACTCCTGAATTATCAGTGGACAGAGCAGAGGAAATCTTTCGTAGGGGTATGTGGATTAATTTTATGGGACATTCAAATTTACAAATAATCTAATCTTCTCTGGAAAGTATCCTGCTTCTTTGTAAGTTATGAGGCTTATTTGTGCCATGATGATGTTGCAGGCCTGAGAATGATATTGGACATAGCAGTGAAATGCCTTCTGTTCACTAGTGAGGAAGCCACCAATGACTGATATTATTCCTTCCCCTCCTTTCTAACTCATCATACAGAATTAGGCTATTGTGGATTTTTTAATTGATTTTTTTATCTATAGAGATACTTTTTCTATAGGGCACATGTGATTGCCAAAGAGAGAGAGATAAAGTGAAAAATCATCCCCAAGAAGGATAGTCACAACACAATTTCTTCTCCATTTTCCTCCATTCCAAGATTTTTGGTATGCATACACAAGTATTCAGTATGAGTTTTAAAGTCCAGAGTCCTGGGTTCAAACTATGGCCATTCGTGTGGGAGTCCAGTTTCTTAACTACTATGCCACCTGCTAGTCCAACTTTTGAATATTTTAACACCATTTTTTAAAGTCCAAATTATAAGAGCACTTGTGTGATACAGATAATTTGGCCTTTCTTAGTCACAAAGTTACAAAACTTGTTCTCAGGATAGGATGGTCCCCAAAGCCTTACCTAGTCATTATGAAGTCATAGTCTGGGGGAGGGAAACAGTGCAAAACATG